>NC_048299.1:173371203-173568520 GCF_013100865.1 Trachemys scripta elegans
GTGACGCTGTACGGAATATGTGGAACACTCTGTAATATTATTATAAAATTGCAAGGAAACTGACCAGATATGCCAGGTAAAGGATCTGTGAAAATGTTATGATTTGCCAAGTATGATGATCTTGTTTATGTTTGTATCCCCTTTATACTGTGAGTTATTTATAGATCTGTATGGTATATCTGTATTTCCAAACTTGTGCTGTGTTTCTGGACGCACCCCCAGACAGATTGGCATCAGCACTGCCTAGCCTGTTCGATGGCCCATCAAGGGTCATCAGCTGTACAAAGAACCCATTGAAAGAAGCCAGCGGCTACACCTTATGAGTCAGCAGGACTTGTAGGGGCATGCCTATGGATGGGGAACTTCAAGGTTTTTCCATTCCATGTACTGTGAAGCTTGTGTTTAGGACACAGAAAGTACAAGCCACATGGCAAAAGGAATATAAGGGGCAATTGCATCTTCTCCATTTTGTCTTCATTCCTGCTTCTTACCTCTGCAGCAACTTCTCTAAAAACTGAAGCACTGAACAAAGGTCTGAATGACCCATCCAAGCCATGTATGTATGTATTCCAGAGGGACTTTCATGACAGCAAACTCACCAACACTGCTAAGAACCTGATATATGGACTTTGTAGTCTTATGTATGTATCTGATTTCTTGACCATTTAACAACTCTCTTCTTGTTCTCTCTTTCTTTTATAATAAACCTTAAGTTTCAGATGCTAAAGGATTGGCTGGCAGCGTGGTATTTTGGGTAAGATCCAAACTGATATTGACCTGGCAATGTGGCTGGCCTTTTGGGGACAGAAGAACATTTTGTATAGTGAGCAAAGTTTTTAAGTAACTTCTCACTCTACTGGACCTATGTGCTGACTGGGAGACAGAGAACTGGAATGCAATAAAGGGGCCTGTGTGATTTCCTTCTTCAGCTTCTTAATAGCCAATATGGGGAAACAGAAGCACAGTGTGTGACTGGTGGGTAAGTTTAACTTCAGTGTTAACCACCAGTTTTGGGAGTATCTGCTCTCCCTTTTCCAGCCTGCCCTGACCTTGGCATTTTCAGTGAGGGCTGCCCCAGGCATACCAAGTCATACAAGCTACAACCATATACACTAGCCTAGTTCACCCACCTGAGCTCCCTAGTGACATCAGAGACTTCAACATAAATAGGACCTGAGAATTACACTGCCTCACACTTTCAAAGCTAGGGTTACCATACATCTGGATTTTACTGGACATGTCCGACTTTTTGGTCCTCAAATCCCCATCCGGGAGGAATTTCCAAAAAGCCGAACATGTCCAGGAAAATAGGGAGGCATGGTAAGGGGACCCCGAGTGCGAGTGGCTGCAGCAAAACTTACAACTCCCGCGATCTGCCGATCTGCCTGGGCACAGAGGTGGCGGGCGGCATCCGAGCACGCAGCCGCCTCCTCCCCGGGATCCAACTTTCCCGGCTGCCGCTGCTCTCCACCGCGGCGGGGGCCGAAGCAACTTCCCCAGTGCAGCAGCAGCCGGAGCCCAGGGAGAGGAGGGGGAATGCGGGGTGCTCAGGGGAGGGGGCGGAGACTTTGGGGAAGGGGTTGGAATGGGAGCGGGGAAGGGGCGGGGAAGAGGCAGAGTTCGGGCGGGGCCGGGGCCCCCGTGGAGTGTCCTCTTTTTTCAGTGTTGAAATATGGTAACCCTATCAAAGCAGTAAGTTGAAATACAATGTGGTTATTCGAGTGTACTGTAATGACCCTGTTTGGAAAGGCGCTATAATATGGCTGGCTGTCCCTGGAGGAAATAGGTGTGGAGCTTATTTTGTCCATTTCGGATTTGTATATGTGACTTGTAGTTTGACACTGTGCATGTTTTATTTATCATGTGTATTTCTTCACCAGATTCACACTAAACTTGTTTTTTATTTCATGGGAGCCCTGGTAAACAGCAGGACCATGTCATCCACTGCATTTGGCATGCACCTTTGGACACCTCACCCACTGTGCCCATTAATCCATCTCTGCCGGGATTACTTCTGACATTCCAAACACTAGCTTTCTTAGAATTATCAGTAGTTTCTAGTTCTTCTCTGGAGGTGAGGAAAACAGTGTCTGTTTAGGCCTTACAAAGCTACGAATGGATGCAAGAGGGCTAGGACTACATGGAGCCAATTGCCTTAAATCCCTGAGCATGGAAGGGAAATGGCTGCTGTTCAAACCCATTGGATCCCACATGATCCCCACCGCCACCCCCCTTCCTGGCTCCAGATACCACAGATACCTGTCTTTGGAGCACAGTAAGAAGGAATAGTAACTAAGGGAAATGAGTAGGATTGATGTCAGTGCCCCACTTGTACCCTCTCCTTTCTAGCCCCAGGCTCCTCTCAGAGTGGGTTGAATTTCACTCTGAGACCTGGTCTACACTGAAGAAAATGCATCATGTTAGAAAGTATGTTAACTAAGGCCTTGTCTCAGCTGGGATTTAAAGGTGTGACCTTAGCACATACTAACCAAAATGTGCTAACCAATCTAGTGTTGACAAGGCCATGTGCCTTTAAAATGTGCTAAACTGATCAGGGGGAGGGGGGAGCCTAGACTTTAAGTCAACCAGTTAGCATGTGTTAGAGGATACACTGCCTTTTCTACACTAAACTTTTAGAACATGTTAATTAGTATATGTTAGCTAACACATCTCTCATCCTAACCTAGATAAGGCCTAATACACTTTAACTAACGTGTTAAACCCTTCTTTCGTGGTGTAGATGTGGCCAAAAGTTAGTATCTAGTTTAACATTTCATTAAACACATGTTAAAATCCTTGTGTAGACAAGGCAGTTGTAGTTTTAACACATGCTAGCTCATCAAGGTAAACTCTAGTAGGGAGTATATAATTAACCATGACCAAATACCAAGTTTTAAAACACGTTTTGCCCTGTCTACAATAGGTTCTAAGTCATGTTCGTTAGTTAATTAAAATGTTAAACAGGTTTGCTAACATGATACATTTTCCCAATAGACACATGCCCTATGTGCAGAGCAGAGATTTACATCAGAAGAAATGGTCAACTCAGGCAAATAATGCACTTTTCTCCATCCCAAACCAAGACAGTTTTGCTCTGAGGTCAATGCATTGCTGAAAATTAGGTCACGTTTTGCGGTCCATCAAGTCTATTGTTTCCAAAAGTAAATATCCATTGTCCTCAACTTACAATGACTCTCTTTCCTTAAATCAATGGCTTTGAAGACATGAGGGGAAAGGCTTGTTTGTCCCAGATAGCCCTAGCAGGAAAGGACAGCCAGCTTTTGTGCTCCTGTATTTCCAGGAAGACTTGTTCTCTAACAATTTTTTTTTACTGAAAGCTTTTCCCCACCACCATCCCCATCCCCACTCCAATTAAATGATAAAACTTACAAGAGCTTAGAAAATTATTGAATTTCCATAACCTTCTCGAAGGGGGTTGACTTTCTTTGGTCTGTGCTCTCTTTTGGTCTGGTTAGTATGCATAGAAGGGTCAGAGCGGACGTGGTAAAAATGGCTGGCAACTAATAGACCCCTTGTTTACACGAGAGCTCCCATTCTTGTTGCCTTATGTGAAGCTACCTACAAAGATATGCATCCGAAGAAGTGAGGTTTTTACTCACGAAAGCTTATGCCCAAATAAATCTGTTAGTCTTTAAGGTGCCACCAGACTCCTTGTTTACCTACAAAGAGACATTATCTCATTCCTTAGTACTATAGGGCTAGTAGCAATTTAGATCTTTGCGGCTGGGTTCTGGTCTAGATCTCATTCCCTGGCATCAAGTTTAGGCTTATTCTGATAGACTACAATTATGTTTCCCCCAGGAGACTGCCAGCACCAACTGAAAAAGCTTTGGCCAGTGACCTGTAGATGGACTTGCTTTACCTTTCTCAAGATCTCCCATTGGTTTCAAGCATCTCCATCTTTTTGGTCACATAAAGAGGGAGTGAGTTGTAACATTCATTAAGGTACTCAGGCCAATATGGAGAGAGAGAGAGAGAGAGAGAGAGACAAAATTGCATCTCCTGGGGGGACAATACCTGCTCTACAGCTTGTAAATTATTTACCTGACTTGGAGGTTTTGATTCCTCCCTACTCCTGCTCCATTATAGTTAAATAACAGAGGGCGTTAAATCCCAGGGATTGGCAAGAAAGCTCAGCACTGATCTACTTCTGCTCCCACTGAAGTCAATGTCAATGGGGGCTGATTTAAGACCAGTGCTCAGCGCTTTTGAAAAATCTCATCCATAGCTAATAACAGGTCTAATCCAAAGCCCACTGAAATCAATTGAAAGATTCCCATTAACTTCAAAAGGCTGTCGATCCATCTCCAGCTGCACTAGTGTCCTGTGGGCCACTGTGTTTCTGTAATTTACTGTCCAGCAGCTCTTAAAAGTTTTCAGCCTGTCTCAACCTCAGCCTGGTGTAACTGTTTATCATCATTTGGGTAGCACTCCCAGTATATTTGGGGATTCCGTTTTCCCCCCCTGCATAGTAGAAGTGACTGAATCAGACAACTGTTGTTAAATATAAAATAATGGAGATATCCCATCTCCTAGAACTGGACAGGACCTTGAAGTCCAGGCCCCTGCCTTCACTAGCAGGACCAAGTACTGATTTTGCCCCAGATCCCTAGGTGGGCCCCTCAAGGATTGAACTCACAACCCTGGGTTTAGCAGGCTAATGCTCAAACCACTGAGCTATCCCACCCCCCTGTTGCTGAGGTACTTAAAATTACAGTACAACAAATTAGGGAGAAGGGGGTTCACTAAAAACTCTGGGCATAATATTACACTAGTTCCATAATAGGCCCTGTCTCTGCTGAAACTGAACATCCCAGGTGATAAAAACTAAACTGGAAGGATTAGCATTGTTAACCTACCTGATTTGTGATATCAAGACAAGCCAGGTAGCCAGTAAGAAATGTTAAGTAGGAAAATGCCCAGTTTTGTTTTGTTTGTAAAGTGGATTTGAGATGTGTAAAACAGGGCAAAAGAGGGGATTTAACTGTAGTAAAGAGGTTTTGCTCCAGTTACATGTTCCAGCATCAGCCCTGCTAAACTCGAATTAATGTGTAAAGGGGAAAAACAGGGATTTGGGGATGATATGGGAATACAAAAGTTATCAGAAAAACCATCCAACAAGGATGGATAGAAAGCTGGAGAGCAAAGAATTGGGAAGCTGAATTTCCACCGACTGATGTGAACCTTTTTTGCAAAGTATTAGGAATCTGTTCTTCCGATGTCAAGTTGTTTTCGTTTGATTTGTTTGCATTTCTCAAATACTGGATAGATGCCAGCTTCTCCCCTTAGCAAGGGAAGAGAGACCAATTTAAGTAATCTACTAAATTTAGACCATTTGCTGATATGACTAGAGCTACTGTGATGGCCAACCTCATGGCTGACACACTGGAAATTGAACCAGGCACCTCCAGAGCTAATAAGCACGAGCTGTGACCGCTTGAGTTAAAGAGCCAAAGATATCTTTGTGAGAGTTGTACAGAGTTATATATTCTGAGGATCATGCACAAAGAGGAACCTGAAACATATTCTCACTGGTATGGATTAGACAATCCTTTCGCAACTCTATTTTAACCTCATCATACTGAATACACAATTAACTGGGACTTTGCTTACATACATTCTGCACCTGTTTGCACTGTTTGATGCAAAACTTATGCATCCGTGAGCTGGAAACAACAACAAAAAGATCATTAATAATAAATATAATTTGTACGTTGCTACCACCTTTCATTTAGGCAAGATCCTCCAAATCTTTACAGACCTATAAATAATGGGCTAGATACTGACCTCAATGTCATCATTTTTACACCACTATAACGCCATTGACTTCAGTGACTTTATGCTCACATAACACTACGAGAGCAAAATTAAGCTCAGTGTGTACAGGAATCACTCTGCCAGACACTGAAATGCAGCAACATTATGCAATAGCTGATCATGGAAAGCAAAAGATAACCATACAGTAGAAACCTCCTCTAAAAATATCAGGCCCAGACTCTCTGGAGTGCTGTCCTAATGGCACAAAGCTGATTTATACCTGGCTTAATTGGCCAACAGAGCTCTCCCTTTTATAGGGAAATCTGCCTATGCCAACCCCCTCCCTAACTCCTGGCCTAGAGGTCATGGCTAGGATGCCCTTATGCCCAGCTGATCCATGGCTACCAGAATGGTCCTTTGGGGCTGTTGGCAGCCAGTATAAAATAGAGCAGCCTCGACCAGGCCCAGGATTGAGATGCCATAAAGTAGAGCAGCCTCGACCAGGCCCAGGATTGAGATGCCATAAAGCCAAGCTAGTTAAATGCCATCTCTGCCCAGCCCCTCTGGAGCGGCACCAAGTGCCGCTCAGCTGGTCCAGAGGATCTAGGCCATAGGTTTGTTCGTGGTGAGGAGACATAACATATTTATACTACTTTCTGAGAGCTTCGTGTTGTACACTGCACTGCAAATCTCCATGTCTCACGTAATGAAACAACCTAGAAACATATCCTCATATGCTTAGAAGCATGTGTGTATGGTACAGACTAAGGAAAGCTACCTTGTGTGTACTAATTAAGCCACAAACTAAAGCCTGAAGCAAATATCAAGGCTCTAACAACTTCACCCCATAAAAGCAAAAGAAATACCATAGAATGAAAATGCTCTAGTGGGGAGAGAAGGGCACTGGTTCCAGTTGCAGGGGACCAAAGCTTGAAGCTGGAGTTGGGAGCTAGACACAGTTCTGCTCTACTAAAAAAGTTAATGGCTTCTGCATAATAAGTAGGCTGTAGACTAGGGCAGGGGTCGGCAACCTTTCCGAAGTGGTGTGCCGAGTCTTCATTTATTCACTCTAATTTAAGGTTTCACGTGCCAGTAATACATTTTAACATTTTTAGAAGGGCTCTTTCTATAAGTCTATATTATATAACTAAACTATTGTTGTATGTAAAGTAAATAAGATTTTAAAAATGTTTAAGAAGCTTCATTTAAAATTAAATTAAAATGCAGAGCCCCCCGGACCGGTGGCCAGGACCCGGGCAGTGTGAGTGCCACCGAAAATCAGCTCGCGTGCCGCCTTCGGCACGCGTGCCCTAGGTTGCCTACCCCTGGACTAGGGATAGTCAATAGGTAAAGCTGCGTTTTAGTCACGGGTATTTTTAGTAAAAGTCATGGACAGGACACGGGCAGTAAACAGAAATTCATGGCCCAAGATCTGTCCATGACTTGTACTATATACCCCTGACTAAATCTTGGGTGCTCTAGTGCAGGGGACTGCCCGGGGGCACCACAGGTGCTCTGGGGAGGGGGCAGGCAGTGGTGCGCAGCCCGGAACCCCTGCTGCTGCTAGGGGAAGGCAGGTGGCGGCGTGCAGCCTGGGACCCACATTGCTGTTGGGGTGGCACCCAGAGACCCCCACTGCTGCTGGGGGGCAGGAGGGCACAGCAGCCTGAGACTGCCCCAGCAGTGGCTGGCCCAGGGGCTGCCCGAACTGCTCAGGTGGCCCCCGGGCCAGCCGCAACAGACACTGCAGAAGTCACAGAGGTCCTGGAATCTGCGCCCTCCATGTCAGACTTGCAGCCTTATCAATAGATGAACTGCAGGCCAAGTCCAGCTCACCAGTCACTTTTGAACGGACCCCAAAATCTTTTTATTTACTTATTATTATCATCATCATCATCATCTCCTCCTCTTTTCATTATTAATTTTGTCTGGAGTCTGGATCTTGACCAAGAAATTCAGACCTTGACAAAAATAGACTGATATAGACTTTAAGTTGTGCTAAGGGGAAAACTGCAAAACTTCAAGATGATGCTGTCTGAAACAGTTGTGATTACAAGGAGTATTCTTCTGAAATGAAAACCAAATTTATTCAGTTAAATTCAGCCATCTGCCACATGACTCAAGGTCTGATCTCAGAAGCTGTCAGACCTGAATAACCCAGGGGAGGTAGAACATGGGTAGTGGGTGTGTAAGTGTGATTAGAGTGACATATTTATGAAGGCTGTGAATTATAGATGAGTTTCTGTATAAACCAGATGGGTTTAACTGTATCATACATCCTTCACACAGCACATATGGATCTCATAATATGGCAATTGCACTTTATTATTCAGTGAATTTAAGGCTGACAAAAGTGCAAGAGTGACAGCCCTGGAGACTTAAGTCCTCTATTTATCAACGGAATAAGTATAACACACAGTACAAGCTGATCCTCCATGGACCAGATGGGCATAGCAGCATCCCAGCCACACCCTCTAAGCCAGGAGCTAAAGAGGGGGTGGCACAGGAGCATTTCCCTAAGTAAGGGAGATCTCTGTTGGCCAATTAACCCAGGTTTTATGTCAACATGTCCTAATCTGGAGGGACAACCAGTCTGGAGGAGTAAGCGAGTTTCAGTCTCCACAAGATCAGGTAGTAACAGTGGACTTTAACTACCCAGACATTTGTTGGAAAAGGAATACAGCTAAACACAAAATGTCCGGTAAGTTCTTGCAATGTACTGGGGACAACTTTTTGTTTCAGAAGGTGAAGAAAATAACCAGGGGGACAGCCAATTTAGACTGGTTTCTGACTAACAGGGAGGTATTGGTTGCACATCTGAAGGTTGAAGGCAATTTGGGTGAAAAGGGTCATGATATGATAAATTGCATGATTCAGTTTACCTGGTCCTGAATCTGCATAGGGACTGAACTTGATGCATTCTTGAGGATCTTCAAGTCCTACATAAAAAGGAAAGCTGGAAGTTTCTCAAGGAGACAGTATTAAAGGAGCAACAGCAAACTATCCCAATGCAAAGGAAAGATAGGAAGAATAGTAAGAGGCAGAAATGACTCCATCAGAAACTCTCTAATGACCCAAAAATCAAAAAGGGAATCCTCCAAAAAGTGGAAACCTGGACAAATTGCTAGGGATGAGAACAAATGAATAGCAAAAGAACGTAGGGACAAAATCAGAAAGGCTAACACACAAAATGAGTTATACCTATCAAGAGACACGAAAGACAATAAGAAGAGGTTATATAAGTACATTAGGAGCAAGAGAAAGACAAAAGGACAGCAAGCCAAAATAGTGAAAGAACAGACTGAATAATATTTAGCTAAATTAGATGTATTCAAATCAACAGGATCTGATGAAATTCACCGTAGGGTATTTAAGGAACTAGCTGAAGCTATCTTGGAACTGTTAATAATTATCTTTGAAAATTCATGGAGGACAGATGAGGTCCCAGAGGACTGGAGAAGGGCAAACATAGTACCTGTCTTTAAAAAGGGGAACAAAGAGGACCTGGGGAATTATAGACAATTCAGTTTAACATCAATACCTGGAAAGATACTGGAACAAATTATTAAACAATCAAGTACCTGGAGGGTAGTAGGATTATAGTAATAGCCAACATGGATTTGTCAACATCAAATCATGCCAAACCAACCTAATTTCCTTCTTTGACAGGATTATTGGCCTAGTGGATGGGAGGAAAGCAGTAGATTTTAGTAAGCCTATGACTCAGTCCCACATGACATTCTCATAAGCAAACTAGGGAAATGCACAACCAGTTGAAAGACCAAACTTAAAGAGTAGTTATCAGTGGTGGTCTGCCAAACTGAGGGGACATAATCGAGTGAGGTCTGTGCTGAGTCTGGTACTATTCAATACTTTCATTAATGAGTTGGATAATGGAGTAGATGATATGCTTACAAAATCTGTGGATGACACCAAACTGGGAAGGATTTCAAGCACTTTGGAGGACAGGACTGGAATTCAGAACAGCTTTGACAAATTGGAGAACTGGTCTGAAATCAGCAAGATGAAATTCAATAAAGACAGGTGTGAAGTGCTACACTTAAGAAGGGGGAAAAAAAATCAAATAGATACAAAAATGGGGAATAACTGGGCAGTAATACTCCTGAAAAGGATCTGGGGGTTATAGTGACTAGGAGTCTGCAACGTAATGCATTTGCAAAAAAGATTAATATTCTGGGATTTATTAATAGGCGTGTTGTATATAAAACACAGGAGGTAACTGTCCTGTTCTACTCAGCACTGGTGAGGTCTCAGCTGAAGTACTGTGTCCAGTTCTGGACACCACGCTTTATATGATGTGGATACCTCCCCCCTAGGAAATTAATTGAGACCACCAACACATTTCACACAGGCCACTAGATTTTGTGATGCTCTGAAACTCGTCAGATAAGAAGTTCAGCTGACAGGAGCATCATAAACAGTCCAATATATGACATGTAGTGCTAGCACTATTGAGTACATATTTTATGATGTGTTACATCTTTCAGTGTACAACCGTACATATGCATTCTCAATTTGTAATTATGCAATGACAATGTTTCACTGTGTACTTATTATATTTCAGTATAGCCCAGCTACATTTCCATAAGTGTTCACTAATAAGATATATATATGCAAACATCATGTCTGTCCCTAATGGCCCCTGATATGACTGAATATACAGACTCTCTCAAAACAGAGCCTACAGCACTATGTATGTGCCTAATATTTGAATGAGTTTTACAAAAAGCCCAACACCCCCCTTCTCCCCCATGAGACTCTTCTGTCTTCACACTGCAGCATTTCAGCTCCAGTGCTGGAGACAGAACAAACGTTTCTTTAAAGTGTACAGTATGCTAATTTTTAACTGGCTGCATCTGATCAGATGGTGATAGAAATATCACCCACTTGAGTGACAAGACTTACTGCCAGACTTGCAAGCAACAGAATGTGCCATTCATTAAAGAGTTTAAAATCATGGTTATTGTCTGTCTACCAAACATGGCTAAGATCAATGGACATAACAGACTCCACTCACATCCTGCCAACTTGCTATATGCAGTACAATGCAAAAACACAACCTAATCATTCCAAAGTCTGTGTACATTTTGAGATAATATATTTTGATTTTCTTATGAAGTTTTTTCCCCCATGATCCAATTGGCATCTCAGCAATAACCCTCTCCATTTGCACCACAACATTTGCAGGAATTTAACTATACAAATCCCATGGCAGGACTAAGCCCCTGACCATTACAGTGGATACGCACAAGGAAGAGCGGATGGATTGTGACCACAATCTCTAGGAAGCACAACTGTGAAGATATATAGACCCGTGTTCTACTTATTGCTATGCCACTTAGATGTGAATCTGATGTGACTTCAGCTGGAGGAAGGTGTAACTTAATAATGATTCTCTGTCCCAATAGTCAGAGTGTTACTGTCATCTGAATGCTGTTTGGACAGGCTCTGAGAAGTAAGGGGACTGATGGGACTCCAGCAATGACACTGAAATGTGGATGCAGGGGTGAAAGTGGACTGGTACGGGCTGGTATGGCATACTGGTAAGAAGTGGCCGCCGAAACCAGCCCATACGCAGCTGAGATTAAAACACTGCCGTGGAAGCACTTTAACGTTGCTGCCCCTGCCCCGCTCCTCTCGGCAGCCATGCCGATAGGGACCCTATCAGCAGGGCCGCCGCTGAGGGAGTACAGTAAAAGCGGCAGCTGCAAGGCCCAGCGATTTAAGAGGGATGCGGGGCTCCAGGCCTCTGCCACTGCTACCGTGGAGACAGCCGGAGCCACGGGCCCTTTTAAATCGCCGTTGGTGCCCCAGGCGGCACAGGCCAGGCGGTGTGGATGGGCTGGCTGGGGGAGTCTGACCCCTGCCCTGCCCCCTTCCGCCCAAGGCCCCGCCCCTTCCGGGGGCCCAGAGCCAGGTCCTCATACCGGTAAGTCTTCTGTGTTACGTTCACTTTTGTGTGGGTGTGATGTGTTGGTGTAGAAATCTCTAAAAGCAGACAAAGAAGAACAATAACTAAGGCTGCAAGTCTGTCAAAGAGGTAATGGATTCTGTGACTTTCCAGGACCTCTGGGACTTCTGCAGCAGCCCCTGGGCCAGCCGCACCAGCTGCTGCTGGGGCACTGTCGGGCCACCGCATCCATCCTCCCACCAGCATGGAATGAAGGATGGAAATGAAGTAAAGAACAAGAACAAAGAAGTAAAGAGCATTCACAAAAGTGAAATGCCTGCAAGCTGCATGGAAGCTTTTTAAAAAGAGGCACAAACTATATGTTAACACCAAATTTAAGTAAAAAAGGACAAAAAATGTCACCATGGCTAACCAAGAGAGTCAGAGAGGCAGTTAGAGACAAAAAGACGTATTTTAAAAACTGGAAATCAAATCCTACAGAGGAAAATAGAAAGGAGATTTACATTTGATTTGTCAGAGTTTAAGTATAATTTGTCAGGCCAAAAAAAGAATTAAGAGCAACTAGCAAAAGACACAAGAACGAACAGCACCATATTTTACAGTACACCTCTACCTCGATATAACACGACCCGATATAACACGAATTCAGATATAACACGGTAAAGCAGTGCTCCGGGGGGGCGGGACTGCACACTCCGGTGGATCAAAGCAAGTTCAATATAACGCGGTTTCACCTATAAGATTTTTTGGCTCCCGAGGACAGTGTTATATCGAGGTAGAGGTGTACATCAGAAGCCTGCCAAACAATCAGTGGGGCCATTGGATGACTGAGGTGCTAAAGGAGCACTCCAGGAAGATAAGGCTAGTGCTGAGATGCTAAATTAATTCTTTGCATTGGTCTTCACTGCAGATAGTGTGAGGCAGATTCCCACACCTGAGCCATTCTTTTTAGGTGACAAATCTGAGGAACTGTCCCAGATTGAGGGGTCAATACAGAAGGTTTTGGAACAAATTGATAAATTAAACAGTAATAAATCACAAGGATCAGATGGTATTCATCCAAGAGTTCTGAAGGAACTCAAATATTACTCCTGAGGGAATTCTGTGCCTAAAAATTATGCCCACAATATTTTAAAATTCTGCAAATTTTAGTTGTCAATAAATAAATAAATGTGGCTCCAGCATGCAGTAGGAAGCACAGGCCACTGGCTGCATTGATGTGGGAGATCACCCTGAAGCCCCCAGTACAGGGACTCAGCAATGAGGCTGCACCTGACCCTGACACAGCGCAAGGACTGGGCCTGCCCCAGAAACACCCCAGTGCCCTGCCCCTCTGTGCCTGGTGCACCAGGTGTGGGTGGGCAGGCTTAGCCCAGCAGGATCAAAGTGTGGAGGAGCTTAGTATTGGGAACCCCAGCTGCTGCCGAGGGGACACCGCATGCCGGGCTCCGCTTCCCCCTGTGATTCCCCATCCCCTTTTCTTCTCCATCCTCCTCCTCTCACACCCACATTCCCCTCCCCCTGCCCTATTCCACCCCCTTCCTTCCCCACTGCCTCTTCCCCCCACCCCCTCACAAAACAAAAGAACCAGGGGTCACCCAATGAATTTAATAGGCAGCAGGTTTAAAACAAACAAAAGGAAGTACTTCTTCACACAATGCACAATGAATCAGTGGAACTCGTTGCCAGGGGATGTTGTGAAGGCCAAAAGTATAACTGGGTTCAAAAAATAATTAGATAAGTTCACAGAGGATAGGTCCATCAATGGCATTTAGCCAAGATGGTCAGGGACACAACTCCCATGCCCTGGATGTCCCTAAGCCTCTGACCAACAGAAGCTCGGACTGAATGACAGGGGATGGATCACTCAATAAATTGCCCTGTTCTGTTCATACCCTCTGAAGCATCTGGCACCAGCCACTGTCAGAAGACAGGAGACTGGGCTAGATGGAGGATGGTCGTTCTTGTGAATTTTTTAGGATATTACATGGGTAACAAGGAGTAGTGGGATGAAATTAAGACACGGAAAATGTAGACTGAATATCAGGATAAGTTTCCCAGCTGAGAGATCCACCAGTCTGAGTTATTATTTCCCCAAGGAAAAAAAGGTGAAAGCCCCATTGTTTAGGATATTTAAAACTAGACTGCATGAGAAAATGCATTGCAGGGAACAACCCTTCAGCGGTGAGGAGATGGGCTAAATAATCTAATAGAAATTTGATATGGAAAAAGCCTATGAGTGTCTGAAGCAATAAAAATGTAAGAGAGTTAGGGAGAAATACAATGCTTATTTGTTTTTCTGAGCAATATGTCCAAATATGAATAGCTATAGCCCTACTAAGTCAATCGTGTTTACACCTATGATGTGATATGACCAGGGCAGTACTGTCATCATAATAAAAAACACAAAGGTACTTCCGATCCATCAACTCTCTAAATGCTCTGATTTCTTTGCAATGATCTATGACTCCTTCAAGAGCACAGCCACCCTGGGACTAGGGATACCACAGCACATCTGTGCCTGCAAAATATCCACATTTAAATAAATAATACTAACATGCAGGGGTAGAATACATTCTAATGGCAAGACCAATCTGATCTGCTATGTAAGAGTACATTTTTACTGTATTATGCTGAAAGATATTGACATGTACACCTGCTTGTATCTTCTTAGCCTGTTACGAATAATGCTTAGATGGTAAGGAAATGAATAGAGATAGCAAGAAGCAGAGAGAGATCATTTATTGCTTTATCATCTAAGCATTGTCCAGGGATTAAAGTCACTCAGAGAAGTGGCAGCTGATACAGTCAGCCCAGCAAAGGAGTTTGTGGGTTGAGAGACAGAATGCTATGGGTGTGGGAAGAAAGCACGGTTCTTCCTCCTTTCAGTCATCTGAAAAATCCCTGTGATGGGTTTGGTCACAGAAACTCCTTCAAGACTGCCACTAGATGTGCTGGGATACCTCTGAGAACAAACTCCCTTGCCAGAGAAGGCTTCCCTCAACTCCCGTCTTGCTGAACTAGACACTCCAGTCAGCTACAGCACAGACCAAGAGGTTGGGCCACGCCCCCCTGCAGTTCACAGAAACTAAGATTCACTTAGCCCAGGGGCTTCTCAGTTAACAGGGACTTTCCCAGCCCAGTATTCAGTCTTTCTGGGAGCCTAAGCCACAAATGAATCCGTTTTACTCTGTATAAAGCTTATACAGGGTAAACTCATAAATTGTCCGCCCTCTACAACACTGATAGAGAGATATGCACAGCTGTTTGCTCCCCCAGATATTCATCACTTACTCTGAGTTAATAAAATCACTTTTGTTTATTAATTATCAAAAGTAGGATTTACGTGATTCCAAGTAATAACAGACAGACTGAAGTAAGTTACCAAGCAAAATAAAACAAAAACAGGCAAGTCTAAGCCTAATACATTTAAGAAACTGAATACGGGTAACTCTCACCCTCAGAGATGTGCCGATAAACTTCTTTCACAGACTAGACTCCTTCCTAGTCTGGGCCCAATCCTTTCCCCTGGTACAGTCCTTGTTCCAGCTCAGGTGGTAACTCAGGGATTTCTCATGACTGGCAGCCCCCTTTGTTCTGTTCCACCCCCTTTTATAGCTTTGGCACAAGGCGGGAATCTTTTGTTTCTCTGGATCCCCATCCCTCCTTCTAAATGGAAAAGCACCAGGTTTCAGATGGATTCCAGTTCAGGTGACATGATCACGTCACTGTAAGACCTCCTTCTTCATAGCCCAGTAGCTGGAAGACATAGGAAGGCTTGCAGGTAAACAAACGCATTCACAGTTCATGGATTCTGAAGCACCCTTAATGGCTTCCACTTAACACGTTTACATTAGTAATAGAAGTTTACATCTTATTCTTCTAACTCCAGACATAGAAATAATACATGCAAACAAATAGGATGAACACACTCAGTATATCGTAAGCTTCGTAATGATAACTTACAAGAGACCTTTTGCATAAAGCATATTCCAGTTACATTATATTTACACTCATAAGCATATTTCCATAAACATATGGAGCACAACATCACAAACTCTTCAATAGATTCATGTTGCTATATCTGCTCAGTTTCCTTGTACTAAGATGCCTCAAGAAGAAACACTGTGCCGAGCTCACCACAGACACTTTTCCATATTAATGACATCACTGTCAGGACGAGCTGCAGTGGTCCCTCACCCGCGCACTCTAGTAACCAGGCTGGGTTGCGGCCAGCTAAGCTGTAACATCTCATACTCTAACCCCTTAAACCTGTTAATTGGATTCCGTAAACTCCTGCCAGGTGCGGTATGCTTTCTACAATATTATGATTCAGAAACACACAGCAGGTGGCCAAAACTGACAGCTTCTAATGAATATTAATATTCTTTAGTCCTCCATATGGCAAGAAACAGAGGGTGCAAGGATGGTGTGGAGGGAGGGGTGTCCAGATCTCCTGGGATTCTCTCACATTCACTTTGCTTTTATTCACAGCAAAGTTTCATACCTACTGATTACATTGTTATAAAAATACTAACTAATCATTAGTGAAATTGAATGAGCTTCTGTATCAACTCCTGATCCACAGTACAAACAAGGATAAATCAGTTTGATTATATCAGCTCCCCTCTTTACTCTTCACTTCCTTCAGTCACACAGACAAGTAAACAAGAAAATAAAATTAAAGCCATGCTAGGAAAAAAAAAACAATTCCTCTGTATCTAGAGAAACAGCCACATTATACTCCTCGGGGAGGTGGGGGGGTGAGTGGGTATGGGTGTGCATGCAGGGGCCTAGTTCACATCCAGCTTCACATTCCAGCAAATAAATGATTTTCAGAATATTAGCCTTGTCTCTTTGATAGACAGCATCCTGTATCCCAAAACTGCCTGGGTAACTGCTAATCTTTAACTCTTCTCTCACTCTCTGTTTCAGATAGTCAAGAAGATTTAGAGAAGAGAGGAGGCGTGACTTGCCACTCACACCAGTTTCAACTGATGTAAACTCCACTGACTTCAACAGAGTCACTCCTGATTTACATTGCTGTAAGTGACAGCAGAATCAGGCTCAAGGGTAGTTAGCTAGTCTACGGGGAAGCACCTGCAATTCAGGAATGAAACAGGGAGAGCTCAAGTACTATGTGGTATCCTCCATCACCATATGAGCCAGCAGATAAATGTACAGCATTATATATAAAGCTGCCGTCCTCTGAACATTCAAGATGACAAAAATGAAATAATGAAGAAACAGCATCAGAGGGAAGCACTAAGACAGAATCATGGGAGGTGAGGTGATGAAATATTACCTCCACCTTCCCCAAAAATAAAATAAAACATAAAAATCTATGATCTCATGTTGGCAGTATGCCCAGCATGTTTGACCACAGGGGATATGTCAGTAAGGCAATGCAGCAGGAGTAGCAGACCTTGAAATTTAATATCTGCTCCTTGTAAATCGTATCTAATCCAAAATATTTCACGTTAGGGAAAATAAATAAATAAAAAGAAGCCAAGATAAGCCCAGTTCAGTGATATGAAGTCATGCTAACTATAGAAACAGTCATGTTAGGAACGGGTTAGCTGTTCATTTGGTCAAGTTAAGCAAGTCACAATTAGGCCTACCTGTGGTTCATAAGCCTGTACATGGGAGCTCTGAACTGGCGCAATGGCAACCAATTAGCCTTAACTATGTTTTGACCATTTTAGTGACTAACCCACTTTTGAATGTGCAGTTTCTCTAGATATTTCACCTATAGATGAACAGTCCTTTTTCTAGCATGGCTTTATTTATTTATTTGTTTGACAGGTAGTGCTGGGGATCAGTCAGATCATAATGGCTGTATTCTTTTACCAAGCTAGCTACAGTTGTGACCAGCACGTTCAATGCTCAAAGGTTGCTCTGCTCCCAAAAAAACTAAGAAGATCTCTCAGTGGACAAGATCTATCCTTCATGTACTTCTACTCCTAAGGTAACAGTGAACGAGTGCTTATACTGTACAGGGGCTCATTAGAATCACAGCATATTGCTGCTGTCCAGTCATCAGCCCCCTTTGTGCTGTCATGCAGAGCACCTAGCCAGAGGGGATAACATATACATGGGCCATATCTGCAATAGATAATTCCTTACCTGTTTCTTAGCAATAGTTCATGCTGCGCTGGTGCTACCAACACAGCATTTTTACCAGCATGTCATCTAACCCATTTCTAGACGTGGTAGTAAAGATACCTATGGCCATCCCACATAACAGTTTACAGCTTTAGTAGCACCATTGCTACTCGAGGACCTCAAAATGATGGTGATTCTGGGCCCCTTTTAACCTTAATCAACCCCTAAGCACATCTTGCATTCTGACTAGATGACACCTCAAACTTGTCTCCCTTGCACACCAGCAGCCAATTCAGGAGGGAGAAAGATAGCACATACATTTATAAATACACACAGAGAGACTTAATTGAAACAGCACTTCCAACCTAACAGCAACTGGGCAGAACATGTGCTTGGCAAAAAACACCCTCAGTTACACCAACTTACCAAACGCCTCCTAGTTTAGTGCTACTGCAACAGATATTTACTGCCTCATTTAAATTGACTAAATCTGCTTAACTTTAAGTGTTTGTTACCATGTTTTCTGCTGGTGAAGCATTTCTCCCACTTCCCTCCCCCGCCCTTTCTTCCAGGATAGCCTCAGCCATCATCTTTAACCATTACACTGTTACTCAATGGACAGCTGCAGTTTTGGAACCAAAAGCATTTTCTTTTTGGGCAACACTGATTGTTATGCCCTGTAGCCAGTAATTCAGCGTGGAGTCAGTGGCACCAGATAGGTTACTCTATTTGTCCCCCAAAAAATTATTCTGTATGCATCTCAAACTGTGAGGCTCATCTCCCTGGCGAGAGGCTTCGATCCCTTTTGACAGGAGGTTTGAGCAAGCTCATGGAAAACAGAGTAAGGGAAATCTTTTAATTCATCTGCTTAACCCTTTCCACTATCAGCCTCACAAGAGCCCATAGGCAGCATTTTCACTGTCAGAGGTGTTCACTAATCCTGCGCACCCCAATGTTTGGTTGCCCAATCTGATACACTACAGAGGTTCTAAGGATTCTCTAGCTCCCACTGAAGTCAACCATACCCTTCCCAGTCTCCAAGGAGGACAAATGCTTCCTCTTCTCCTTTCTGGAAAAGACTCTTTTGCAAGTGGTTCTTTCCCCTGGGAATCAAGCTTCCCTTTATATTTTACCTTGGCAATTTTATTCCTGTGCCTTCACCCTGGCCTCCAGGCTCGAAGGAGAGGGTCTTCACAGAAGCACTTTGGGGAGCACTGAGAACTCCCTTGACCTAGTGGTAGATCCCCGTCCCTTAGAAGCCCCAGTAGCAAGATCAAAAGGCACCTGCTTCCATGCTCAGAAGAGGAATTTTGCATTTGGAATTAAGAGCAGCACTTGGGGCAGATTCCCTTAGTGCCTGAGGTTTCCCCCAGCACTTACCAACCCAGGCCAGACTGCCTGCTCCTGCTGCCACTAGACTAGGTGCCTCCCGCTTTGCTGCACAATGGATTGGGGAGGTCAGCAGGTTGGTTTTAGAACCTGTGCTATTGGCCTATTTTTTTAGTTAATAAAAGATTCTCTTATTACCCTCAAAAACATATTTCCATCATGCAGCAGCTTATATTTTTTACTCAGTCCCTTACAAAACCAGAGAAATCAGTGTTAGAAAAAGAAACCTTGCTCTGTAGCAAGTCCTACCACGGTATTCTCCACCAACTTATGGCAGGGAGTGAGGGCAGGAAAGGAGACAAATCCGCTAGGGGGATAAAAATAGCGTCTGGGGGGGATTTGTAAATGTCCGGACTTCCCCCCCATGCAGAGCACGCGCGGCTGATAGGGCAGCCAGCTGGATGGTGCCACTTGCACTGGGCTCCGGCAGCCAGAGAGAGCCCCTCCTCCGCTTCCCCCTCCGCTCCCCTGCAGCTGAGATCACTCCCTCCCTCCCTCCCTGCATTCGCAGATTGCCGGACGTTCGGGCCTCCAGCAGTCTGGAGCTCCTCCCCCTGCCCAGTGCGCTGCTCCGCAGCACTCTGCGAGGGCGGGAACCGGGCTATGCGCTGTGTGGGGGAGCGCGGCAACGTGTCGGGCTGTGCGTGGAGCCCGACACGCTGTTCTGAGCGGCACGGTAAGGGGGTCAGGGGGTCGGAGAAGGGGCAGGGAGGTTCTGGAGGGGACAGTCAAGAGACAGGGAGCAGGATTGGATGGGTCGGGAGTTCGGGGGGGCTGTCTAAGGGTTGGGGGTGTAAGGTTTTGGGCAGTCAGGAGACAGGTAGGAGGTAGGGTCCTAGGGGGGCAGTTAGGATGGGGGGGGTCTCCGGAGGGGGCAGTTAGGGGACAAAGAACAGGGAGGCATAGGTAGGGGGTGGGGTTCTGGAGGGCAGTTAGGAGCAGGGGTCCTAGGAGGGGGCAGTCAGGGGACAGGGAGCAGAGGGGTTTAGATGGGTCGGGAGTTCTGGGGGGAGGGCTGTCAGGGGGTGGGGAGTGGTTGGATGGGGTGTGGGAGTCCCTGGTGTCTGTCTGGGGGTAGAGGGGTGGATAAGGATTGGGTAGTCAGGGGACAGGTAGGGGATAGGGTTCTTGGGGGCCAGTTAGGATGGGGGGGGAAGGGGACAAGGAGCAGGGAGGCTTAGGTAGGGGGTGGAGTCCTGGGGGACAGTTAGGTAGGGTTACCATACGTCCGGTTTTTCCCGGACATGTCTGGCTTTTTGGTCCCCAAATCCCCGTCCGGGGGGAATTGCCAAAAAGCCGAACATGTCCGGGAAAATAGCTTTGCCGGCATCCCTGCCCCAGTCCCCTGCTTACCTTGCGGCTCCCGCAGGCTGCGAGCTGCAGGTGGATTCCCCCGCGGCAGCGGCTGCTGCTGCTCCCCCCAGACACCTCAGCTCTGTGTAGCTGAAGAGCCGAGCTGCCTGAGTGCTACCGGCTTCACGGTTTGCCGGGCAGCCCCAGACCTCCAGACCCTGTGCCCCCAGCTGGGCGCTTCCCCAGCGCAGCCAGAGCCCGGGAGGGGAAGCGCCCAGCCAGGGGCGCAGGGTCCGGAGGTCTGGGGGCTGCCTGGCAAACCGTGAAGCCAGTAGCGCTCGGGCAGCTGTTTCGCGGCTGGGAGGGAGGAGGGGGAATGCGGGGCGCTCAGGAGAGGGGGCGGAGTTGGGGCGGGGACTTTGGGGAAGGGGGCGGGGAAGAGGGCCCCGCGGAGTGTCCTCTTTTTTTAATGAGGAAATATGGTAACCCTACCATAATAATCCAGGGAATTTCCAAAGGGAGTAAAACTAAATCCCTACTCTGATTGCAACTGAGATCTTTATTATTACTGAGCCGTGAAGGAACAAGTAGCTAACCCCAGCAGCCTGTGCCACACTCAGACTCCCACCAACCCTCACTCCCCCGAGCCATTTGGTGATTGTGTCAGAATGGAAGGACTGTATAAATATCTCCTAATATTTCATGCTAATTATTGCTATCCTGGTGGGGAGGGGATGGGAAGAGGCAGGAAGCTGAATGGAGCCTTGACTCCAATCCTCCTCTACAACATATCAGCCAGCAGAGCCACAGTCATTACAGTAGATCGAAATAACCGGGGGAGCGCTCTCCATACCAGCTAAAGAAGATGGGAGTTCTCCTTCTGCTTTTAGCAGAGGAGGGGGAACTGAGCTTCACCCTGCTCCCCATTGCATCCCACCCACAAGCCAGCAGAAGTCAGGCAATGCGCTACACCTGACATGGGGCTGTAGCAAATTAATCCCCTCCTGGAGAAAGGCAGGAAAAAAGGAGG
The DNA here is from genome assembly GCF_013100865.1 of Trachemys scripta elegans. Classification (NCBI taxonomy): domain Eukaryota; kingdom Metazoa; phylum Chordata; order Testudines; family Emydidae; genus Trachemys; species Trachemys scripta. The sequence goes on from NC_048299.1 coordinate 173,392,731, forward strand.
AATTGTGACTCCAAGTACAGTCTAGCCATGGACTTAGAGAAGCAGCAGCAGCAGCTCTCCAACTGGTCTCTTTCCCCCTTCATTTGTAATCAGTCTGGTTACAGTAATATATCACGTTGCTTAAAATGCTCTTTCGCCCATGCTCTCCCTCCCTCCCTTCCCTACTGAGCTGTATTCAGTTGGTTTCCTGTCAGCCAGATTGACAGTCAGTGTTTCCATTTCAATTTTCTTTGTTAATTTATTTTTCCATACTTATGGCTGAGGTGTGTCTCTGAGAAAAGTCCCCCCCTGCTTATCTTTTCATCCAAATCCATCCTCCTTTCCAAATCAAAAAGCATCTGATCTTTTCTAGCTTCACATAAATTTGTGTTTTCAAAGATAAGAAACGTCCAAGAGCGTTAAGGCTTTATAACAACACTTTGCAAATGTGGCTACAGTACGATCATCTCCGTTCTACAGATTGGGAACATAAACAAAGTGTCTTGCTCGGGGTCACATATGAGACAGAGTTAGGTCCAGAACCCAAATTTTATGACTTCTAATTCTGTCCCCTAGCCTGGATCACTCTTAATCCCTTTTACTCTCTTTAATCACCTATCCTCCAAATGCAAGTAATGAGCCAAATTCATCTGCATACTTTCACTGGAATTATCCAAGGAATGGATTTAGCTCACTATCTGTACTTTTGCCTCTGAAATTCTTCCCAAAACATTTAGAAATACCTTTGGTATTAAATCCCATTTTATCCCTACTTCCACCACTTCCATGCCCCTCTCCCGGGATTAGAATGGCCAGCAACCCAAGAAAATAAGAAAAAACAGACACTTACACACAAGGAAATTAATTAAAACTCTGTGTTTTGTCTAAAGGTTGCTGCTGTGCAAAGATACTTTACAGTACTCTATTGGCACCATTTGCACAGCTATGTTCTGCCGTACACTTCCATTACAAATTCCACTCCATTATCCTATTTTCAGGGTTTATAACTCAAACATCAAAATTTGCCCTAGAGATGAAACTCGGCAAGGAAGCCTCGGCCTGAGAGCAAACCCTACTTTTTCAAAAAAAAAGTTTGCTTAATAAATAAATAAATAAAATAAAAGCCGTATGGCCATTTGTAAGCTAAAGAAGTGCCAAAAAGATACAAATGAATGGGATCAGCTTTCGGTTTTATGTTAGCTAACGAAAACCAATCTCTTTAGGTGTTTTGGACACCTCAGTAATTGTCTGGAAATCAGCTACTTCAAACAGACAACTTTTTTCCAGCCAAAAAAAAAAAAAAGGTAAGGAACTTCAGTCCCTAGACTTAATGAACATATAAAGTTCATTCAGGATCAAATGCGGAGGTCTTTAAGCACTTCTGACTTGGGTAAAACCCCAGATGGACCAAATTCTGAAAAGTGGGAAGCATCCAAAAGTTTCAGTGAAGTCAATGGGAGTTGCAAGTGCTCAGCACCTTTCAGGATTTGGCCCTTAAAGCAGGTACACTGGGGGAGTCATTTGCTGTAGGGTAGGAGGGCCCCGCCCTGAATTTTAGGAACTACCTAGGGTGGCAGATTTCTGGGCAGCCACGTAGGGTGGTAGATTTGGCCCAGCCACCCTCTGTAATGATGGAGGGTCAGCCATATCAAATCTGAGTGATGTTTAAACCCAGTGTTTCAGGTTGCAACGCCACTCACTCAATCTTGGGACAGCTGCCGCTCTGTCATCATGGAGAGGTGGCAGGGCCAAATTTGAGTGGCATTGCAACCCTATGCACCAGGATGAATGGGCAATGTGCTGCCCTAGGCCTATGAGGAAGGGGGTGGCAGACTATCTTGAGCAGCCTAGGATGCCACCTCCCTCCCCCTGCTGTCCGGACAGGAAGCGGGGTCATGGCCCAGAGCTAAGCATGGAGCAAGACAGGCCCCGAGCACTGTCCCATGCCAGCCATCAGGGAGAAACACACCGCCAGCCCTCTAACACCCTCTACCTCCTCCAGATGGGGCAGCCTGTTAACTATTCAGCCACAGCCTCACTAGGGAGGCAGAAACAGGAATGCTGACACAACTTGGCCCCTTACAGAAATTTTCTGAAATGAAGCCCCTGAGACACACTACATTCTTCCTGAACTACTTTCATTGGGTAAAATTCACCTGGGATTCAGAGGACCACTCCAAGGCCACTTACATTTCCTTTAAGATTGGCCTTATTCTGTTTTGAAACTTAACTATTGCATAGGCCTTAGACTGTCCCTATGCATAGGAGTGCATTACACCTATTGTGCCTAATGATTTACATGAATCCCAGATCAGGACATGATGCTGGGTAGAATCTAGGCTAACAAGACGGGTAGTATCTAGGCTAACAAGTGCAGCTGAAAAGAGACGTTAACTTTCCCTTGTCGCTACGTATGGGGACCCTGCTAGGAACTCATGCTATCTGAAGGGGAGAGCGTGCAGGGGAGGAAAATATCAACACAGGATGGTTTCCAGTCCACGTAAATCACCTTTTTTCTTTCTTCAAAACATCCACGGGGATCAAAACATGGACTTGACCTGGGAGTAGAGGGGCAGGGCCACACTGTGTGGCATATTTCCCTCCAAAACTGTATCTGACCTACTGTTGAGGAAAATGGATGCTGCCTCAGACAGCATCCAGTCCTGCTGCATGCTCTTTGACTCCCTTCTCATAGTTACAGGGCACTACGGAAGGCCAGCAGTTATTGGCAACATAACTTACTTTTCCTGCCATTGTGCTGTGAGTTATGATACCTGTGAAGGAGCATAGAAGGGCGGTCACTCCACAGAGCTGAGCAGGATTCGTAGGACTGGGGAACCAGATCCCTTTAGATTCCTGGCCTCTGCTACCTCCACTTTTCACCCTTCCACATCTCTGCCAATCAATCCCATGTACTGGAGGAGAGGAGAACCTTGTCAGAGTCCAGAGTACCCTTGGAGCTGAAGAGTTTGGGCATTCAGTCATCCCCCTCTAGGATACTTTAGCACAGAGGGGAGCATATTAAACTCTTCTAGGAAAGCTACAACTAAATCACCGATTGTTCCATACTGGTCTCGTTTCTGTTTTGTATGCCTCTGATGCAATAGTCTAGATCTTCAGAGGAGGTAAACTGGCATAACTCTACTGGCTTTAAATGCTTGACTATAAACTATGTCTCTGAGTTTCCACTGCTTTGCACCTTGTGAAGTCATTTGCATGTGTGCAAAGTGAGCACAAAGTGAGTGTAAAATACTTGATTTTTTAAAAGCAGAACCAAAATATATTAGATCTAAGATCAACCATTCAAAGAAATTGGAATGTATTTTTCTCCAGGTTTCTCTAACAGCATCTCAAATATGTGAGGCATGTTACTCCTCATACAATCCACAGTCTTTTCATTAACAACATAAACTACTGTGCACATTAATCCAGCCTCTCATAATTTTTAGTAACATACTTTCAGTCTGAGGCAGGATATTTTTTGTTAAATCTCTTAAGGCTAAATTTAATGTACTCAATTTTCCTATCTGAACCTCAAGACTTATCCTGCAGCTATTGGTCTGATTTCTCTCTTGCTATGGTCATGCTCTTTCAAGAAACTACTTCAATCATTTCACACCTGTCTGTTACTAAAAAAATCAAGAAAGCAAAATTATCTGCATCTTTAATTTCCTGACTGCTAAATTCAGGACCTGACATACGTCAATGTAACAGATGATTCCAGGAAATCGAGACAGAGAATGAGGGAGAGAAAAGGGAAGAAGCTTGATAAAAGTAATCCATACCTTTGAATATTGTTAGGGCTCAGTCACCTACTTCTTAACTACCATTTGATTCTGTAGTTACACTGGGGCATATGTCCTAGGGTGACTGGCTTCTTTAAGAGAGAAAGGGTTCAATTCACCTGTGACTAGTTAGTTGCCTCCTAATGAGGCCTGATAGAAGGCACCTGGCCTCTATAAAGACCCAGGAATCAGGTCAGAAAGAGCTAGTGAGTACTACTTGAGACAGTAATAGATAGGAATGACTGGGGTAGTAAGAAGGCTGATGATAGAAGTAGTCTGAGCTAGGGAATTCTGCTCAGCAGAAGACAAGTACTAAGATCTCTAAGTAAAGGGGGAGAAACAGATCAGTCAAAGGAGGCTGAGCCTAGGAAAATGAGGGTTGATTCTGGAGGGATATTCCTATGAGAAGCAGCTCAGCCTGGTTATTACCTGCAGCTCAAAAGGGGCCTTGGGGAGTTGAATGCTGTAGGGAGTGGTCTTGCAGAAGCCCTGAGTTGAGGATTGTGGGAGCAGACCTCCAAGAAGTATGGAGAATGGCCAGACATGTAGAGCCCTTGGAAGAGTGAGTGTTAACTCACAGGTAGATAGCCTGGTGAATGGGCCCTGAAATAGGGGTAGAGGAAGTGGAGAATGGAATGGGTGTTGATTCATGAGTGGGTATCCTGGGGGACTGTAGGAAAAATAGAGACAAAACTTACCTTTGCTGTTGTGAGTGGCTTCAGGAGGGTGTGCTGGTGGGGTGAGATCTGTTATAGCATACAAGTACAAAACTGGATCTTGCACCCTTCTAGGCAGGATGACAACACCACAGATAAGTTTTCTAGTACCATCTTGTTCTGTTTGTACATTGCCTAGCATAACCGGGTACTAGTCCATGATGGGCTATTGGGCATTAGTATAACAAATTTGATCAGAGCAGAATAATTTATTCAAGTTAAGTAGCCTCAAATCTTCTTTAAACCTCAGCTAGATTCTGGTAAGACTGCTGGGATGTAGAACATTGAGAAGGTGGAGTGGTGGGAGGCCCAGGCAATTTTGCTGGGATGGAAGGAGAAAAAACAATGTGAAGTATGTGTTTGAAAAAATATCCATTATTGTCTGAGTATAACATGGTTTCTTTAGCTGGGTTCAGGGGCCAGGAGGTGATGGTTTGGTTCTGTTCCTGAAAATGGGGGAGAATAGGAACCTGACCCTGGAAATGTCCTTGAAAACTCTACTCTTTAGGCCACCTTGAAAGTGTGCTTAAGATCCAGAAGAACAGTAGGAACTGCATTGCCAGCAGTTCCTTCCACCTCCTTGTCCTCCCATGATCAACTCCTGGCACAGCACTATTAATCTCAAAGGAGGCCACTTGCTGCTGCCTTAGAATGGATCCTTTTTCCTCTTATTTACCACTAGAGGAAGGATAACTGAGGTTACAAGTGGACTATTGCACTCCTGGTACCTGCTGTTCCAATCCAGAGTTCACGTCTCACGTACAGGACTTAGATTTATCACCCACGCTAAAATAATGTCTTTAATGGACAATATTTATTTTTTTTTAGAAGTTTTCTTTAAAAATTCTTTTAAATAGAAATAAACAATTACTGATGTATAACTCTGCAGTCTTCTTAATTCTATAGCTTCCAGCATTCTGGTTCTAGGTGCCTGACTTGCATAATCAATCTCCATAAACTTTGCACTAATCATACCGTATGTGGGTCCTTATATTTGTGTTTGCTGACAGCTATTTGGGGCCATTCAGAGTGAAGGGATTTGCAGAATCTGATAGTGTAGCCCCTTACTCCATAAATAGTACCATTGATTTCAATGAGATTATTTGTGGAGTGAGGCACTATTCAATGTGAGTAAGGCTATTGAAATTTTGCCCTGTATGGTTATTTTTAATATGAATATGCACATTTCTTCACTCTGATTACAATCCATATGCTCCAATTCCTGTGCTCAGAATTTCCAGCTCTGAACATAACCACCTTGATTTTTTTTCTGTCACTTAGATTAAAGAATTCTGCGTATTTTAATCAAAATAGATTTAAAATATAGAAATATCTCACCAGGCATAGGCACCAACTCCGTGGGTGCTCAGGGGCTGGAGCACCCATGGGGGAAAAATTGGTGGGTGCTCTGCACCCACCGGCAGCCCCCTGGCCCAGTTGCCTCTGCTCCCCAATTGCCTCTTCCCCTGAGCATGCTGCTTCTCCCCCTAGCTCCAGCGCTTGCTGCCCCAAAACAGCTGTTTCATGGCAGCAAGCACTGGGAGGGAGAAGGGGGAATGTGGCGTGTTGGAGTGGGGACTTTAGGGAGGGGGTTGGAATGGGGAGTGGGGCAGGGGTGGAGTCAGGGCAGGGCTGGGGGGGCGCAAGCACCCACCAGCACTGGGAAAAGTTGGTGCCTATGTCACCAGCTCCATAAGTTTGTTGTCAATGTCTGCTACTTCTGATCAGGAAACCTAAACTGACTATGTAGATTAGGAACACTCTTGAATGCATGTGAAAGCAGTGTGCTTTCAAAGTTCTTATAAGGTACACTCAATTTTAAAACAATTTCAGTATCTGCAACTGGATTCTCTATACGACATTAACAATTCTTGCTCTCATGCATTCATACAGAATATTTCCTAAATTTCAGCAATCTATCAAAACAGCACTTTCTATCTGGTTAATTAGGGTCAGATTTAATCCCCTGTGCACAATGGTTTTACACACAGTTACGTTGAACGCCTCATCAAAAGCTGGCCCTCTTCTCTTTCAGTATGGTGGAGTAGATGCAAGACCATAATTAAGGTTGCAGCAGATCACATTTAAGATACATCATTACAGGTTCTTTTGATGTATCCTTTGTAATCTGATTCAGTAACTAGTAGAGTATCATTAACATTACACTGCCGTCTTCCTTTAAATCTACTGTGAGCTGAATGTCTTTAATCTAGGTAACCCTCTAGCTGTTTATCAAACTGGCAAAATGCATAGAATATCCACAAAGGGAAGCTGAGTGTGGCTGTTCATAAGAGGATTTTTCTCCGCAGTTTTATTTTGTTCTAGGTCATTAATAAGTACAATCATGGTATGATGTGACTCAATTGTAAATTGCCTCAACTTCAGCAGCTGGCAATACTATACCTGCCTTGTGCCTACTCTGGCCCCGCTTTGTTGCATATTTTTTTTTTATGCCCCACACTAGAGTGCATGTGCCCCCCCCGCCCCCCCCACCCCAAGTTAACACCACACATGAGATCATAAGGTCTGGAACACTTAAAAATGCCCTGAGCTGATTCTTAGCATCTTTTAACATTTGAGCATCTCTAACTGCAGCAGCAGATCTGAACTTGCTGGTGTTGGCAGAGCTTTTTGCTCAAGGTTGTATTTGCAACCGACGTTGTATGCTTATTTGCTATTAAGTTGTTTGTTTTCCAACATACCAGCTACTCCGATCTGTCCAGAAATGGACCGACTCCTTTTGAAAATGAAGAGGAAAAAGCTTTCCAAGCACAGAAAGAACCAAATCATACACTGAACAGCATAGAATCCTCATTAAAAATAAACATACATCTACCAGCTGTAGACCCATCGTTGCTGGTATCGAGCTGATTTAATACCATCTCTGTGGCAGCCACTAAATAAGAGCCAAATACCAGATTGACTATATGCAATAATCATCAAAATAATATTCAATGGCAAATCTAATCCTACAGCCAGGGGCTGCAGGCTTGTATAATTTTTGATGGTGCCCAGAACGGGTCCAAGTCCCATGCGGGCTCCCCCCACACCTGCCCTGTAAGCTGATAGATATATTTTAAAATAATGTAAAAATGTGAGGGCTCTGGCATGGGGCTGGTGATAAGGGGTTTGGGGTGTAGGAGGGGCTCAGGCAGAGGGTTGGGCTGTGGAGGTGAGGTTTGGGATAAGGAGTTTACATTGCAGGAGGGGGCTCAGGGCTGAGGCAGAGGGTTGGGATGCAGAGGGGTGAGGGCTCTGGCTGGGGGTGGGGCCAGGGATGAGGAGTTTGGGGTGCAGGCAGGCTGCCCCAGGGCTGGGGCCAGAAAGGAGGATTCCCCTCCCCCGTCCTCTCCCCGCTGGCAGCAGTAAGCTCTGGGGGAGGGGCCCCCCCCTTCCCCCCCCCCCCCCCACTGGCAGCACACTCCTCTCACACCACTGTCACTGCACATGCTCCTAGGGCCCCTCTGAGGTCCAGGAAGCCCCCTCACCTCCCCTGTGGTGGGTGCTGAGGGGGGACTGCCATCACATGTGCACCTCCTCCCCTGCTGCTGCCCCTCACTGTAGCCTCACTGGGGGTGGGGGATGGAGCTGCCCGTTGCCCACCATGGAGCAGGAGTGGTGACTGTGTGTGGGGAGGCCCCCTGTGCTGGTGGAGGGTCCTGCGGAAAAGGGAAGGGTCTATCTATCTGAGGTGGAAGGGCAAGGTCAGGGTCAGCCTGCGCTGGCACCAGTGGTTGGGGGGCACTAGAATCCTGTGACGGCAGCTGATGCTGGGAGCTGGCAGAGCGGAGTGCAGCGGTGGAGCTGGAGGGGGCAGCTGCCCAGGGCACAGGCAGGAACGCTTGGAAGAGGTGCGTGGGGGCGGGGCAGGGGGAGAGACCCGGCCCCAAACATTGGTCAAGCCAGGCTCCCAGGCCCTGAATATTGCCGGAGTACAGGCACCACGGGCCCAAATAACTCGCCACCCCTGAGCACAGCCACAGCTCATGGTCACATCTTCACATTGCTCTAAATATTTCTCTTCCTCCCCACACTGGGCACTATATGCTTGTGGAGCCTTATAAGGCTCTCCCTCAACTTTTCCTTCATTTTTTAACCTGACACCACAACCATGATCCTTCCTCCCTAAAAGATTTGCACTGCAATCAGTTTGAAGGCTGTCCCATAACCAACAGAAATGGGTGCCACTTGAGTGAAGTACCTGGCTTGCTTTCAACAATCAAGAGCCTAGGCCTTTTTGAGCTTTTATTGCAACTATAAAACCTCCAAGGAAAACCAGCAGGCTAGAGCAGTGGTTCTCAAAGCCAGCTTGTTCAGGGAAAGCCCCTGGTGGGTCCCGCCGGTTTGTTTACCTGCCGTGTCCACAGGTTCGACCGATTGCGGCTCCTACTGAGCTAGAGGAGTAACACACAGGTCTGTCCTTCAGATATTAGAATGACTTTGTGTTCATGGCCTAATTCAGCCAATTCTATTGATGCTTTGTTCATTAGGGATAAAGGAGAGTCTTGTGGTTAAGGAACAGGGGTGAAAATCAGGAGACCTAGTTTATATTCCTGCCTTTGTCACCACTTTGCTGTGCGACCTTGGGTGAGTCAATTAACATCTCCATATTTCTGTTACTCAATCCGAACTTCTGAGGGTCTTGAGAGGCAAAATTCATTGTTGTAAAATGCTTTCAGATCCTCAGTCACAAGATGCTGTAGAAGTATTGCTACTTATTTTGTCTATAGAAATAAGGTCACAAATCTTTTGTTCATAAGAGTGGGATGCTTATAACGCAAGTTACTCTTCTTATGTAGCCTCATCTTGGAGTTAGAAAAAGGTCTGGTATAGAGACAGTTTTATCTTAATCACATTTTTCATTTATGTAGCATCTTTCATCCCCGAAAATCAGAGTTCTTTACAAACTCTGGATCAGTTCATTAACTAGTATAAACTGATGTACCTCTGTTGACTTCTCCATGGGGTTGCATTCCTGATCACCTTGGGTTCAAAGAAGAATTAGATAAGTTCATGGAGGATAGGTCCATCAATGGCTATTAGTCAAGATTGTCAGGAGTGCAAACCCATGCTCCGAGCATCCCTAAACCGCTGATTGCTTGGAACTGGATGACAGGGGATGTGTCACTCAAAATTGCCTGTTTTGTTCATGCTCTCTGAAGCATCTGGCACTGGCCACTGTCAGAAAACAAGATATTGGACTAGATGGACCATTGGTCTGACCCAGCATGGCCATTCTGATTGCTTAATTCTCATATCCATGGAATGAACATCCTATCGTGGCATTTTGAAGCATCTCATTGCAAAATACCTTTCACAATACTAAATAACAAAGCAACTTCACACGAAGTAATTAGTCACAAAAGACTTGCAGGTTCTATCATGTGAACCTGCTGAACAACTTTCATATCTATTGCATCAAAAGTACTGAAGTGAGCAAGGATTTGCAGAGTCAGCCTGAGATGCAAATAATTTTCCAAATTGACACCAAATTTCCCCACTCAGATGATATTGCCCTGCTGTCTGCATTGTGCTACTAGTCATTTTCTTTAGTCCGTAGTCTGATCTCAGTCATACCAGTGTAAATCAGAAGTATCTCTGCTGATTCACTAGAGCTACTTTAGATTTACACAAGGTATCAGAGATCAGAATCTGGCCCGCTGTTTTTATATCTATTAACATGCATTAACTCAGCCATGATTGTTGATATCAGGTGAGCACTTTCCAGCTGTTCCCTAAGGGTATGTCTTCACTAGCTTTAACGTGGCTATGTAGCGATGGCACCAGCCCCCCTCGAGAAAGTTGCAGCGCTGTAAAGTGGCAGTGTAGACAAGTTATTTTCTTTCTCACTATATAAACTGTAGAATTATGTTGCTTATGGACTGAGGGAGGAGGGAATTTCCAGGCACTTTTAGAATAGATATTTTTCACCTTAGTTTTGGGATAGATATGAGTTTGCCCTCATTTTTTAATTCACTTTATAGCTTTAAGCAATGTCATTTGATAACTATTTTGTTCATTGTCTGCTCTTGTTTGACTCCACTGTAAGTGTGCAGTTTTGAAAGTTGGTCTGAATAAACCTTTTTTTATGCATGTGAAGGCTAACACTCCAGGGACTCTCATTAATACAATAATGACCTCTCTTTTTGGCACTTCCTGGCAACTAATCATCAGCTGGAGGCACTGAAGGCTGCCAACATCCACTGCACGGAAGTGCCAGAGTCAGAGGTCCTTATATAAGCCATGGAAAACATAAAAAATACAAAACAAAACAATTACCTTTTTTCTGTCTGCTGGACTCAAAGTGTGTATGCTGCTAATGTGGGATTCAAGGCATCAAGTTTTATCCATCACTTAAAAAGTGGCACAGTAACAGATGAGAAAAGAATTTTATTCCCAGTGTCAAATAACGGTTTGCTCTTATTAGCAGCATTCATTAGTCACATTAATTCACCTGGCTTTAAAATCCTCAGTGCCAGGAGCACGTTTTGATTTTTCTCTGGTTAGGACCCTGCTCATACCTATATATATATGTGCTATATATGTTCAGTAATAACCCTCCTCACTATCATTTGCTGAGTGTCATCTGTGTGTGCTGGATACTGTACAAACATAAAGGAAGTCACAGACCCTTCTCCAAGGAGTTTATATCTTAAGCCCCAATTCTCCAACTGGATCCGTGTGGGTGAGCATGAGTTCGATGTGGTTCCTTCCACCAAGGTGGATCCAGTTGCAGAACTGTGTCCAAAATCTGGCACACATGATAAACCAGAGGCAAATTCAATCACCTAGAAGTACAGCTATAAAAAGCACCAATGGGGCCCAAGCAGAAACAAGGCCCCTTAAGTCAGTTCTATGCTCATAATTAGCAGGTGCAGGTTATCGGTTTCTTGGCTTTTTTTTTTTTTTCTTCAGTGTCTGCTTTCCCAGCAGCTAGTCCTAGGTGCTCCCAGAGCCCTCACACCCACCTGCTGCTCCAGCCCAGAGCCCACTCCTAACCCCTCATCTCTGGCCCCACCCCCAGACTGAGCCCTCACCCTCTCTTGCATCACAACCCACTGCTTTAGCCCAGAGCCCCCTCCCGCATCCCGAACTCCTCATTTCTGGCCTGGCCCCAACCCAGAGCCCACACCCACTTTTGCATCCCGACCCCCTGAGCCAGCCCAGTGAAATGAGCAAGTGAGTGAGGGTGGGGATAGCGAGTGACAGAGGGAGGTGGGATGGAGTGAGGGGGGGGCAGGGGCGGGGCCTTGGAGGAGGGGGGGGGCAAGGGTGTTCAGCTTTGTGCAAGTGGGCAGTAGGGTTGCCAACTTTCTAAGTATGGAGTCAGACATGGGAATGTGCCTGAGAGACCCAGAGATAGGAACAGTGACCAGTTACTACCCAGACGGCTTAGAAGTATATGGGATTTTGTGGTTGGGTCCACTCACCAGAGAGGCTACAGGGACAGGTTGCAATGTACCGGTTGTTGAATGTATAACAAGGACATCCTTTCTCCAAAATGTTCATTAGACACTAGGTGTGGGGGATTGTTTGACATCTGACAATAGCGGGGAGGGATTGGGGAAAGACAAGGTTGAGACAATGTAAAGTCAGTGCATTATTTGCATAATGTAAACAGATTTTTTTTATTATCTTCCTATTCAAATATACTTTGCACAAAAAAAGGAGTCACTGCAATCAATGGAATTACATCAGGAATTAATTTGGTCATCAATCTTGTTTTAAACTTAGAACTTAGAAGTCCAGTGGTTAGGGCACTAGCCTAGGACGTGGGAGCTGTTCAATCCCCTGCTCTGCCTTGAGGAAGTCAATTAGTCTCTCTGCTTCAGTTTCCCATCTGTGAAAAGGGGATAATAGCAATTTCCTACCACACGGGTGTTGTGAGGACACATGCATTAAAGACTGTGGGGTACTCAGATGCTATGGTAATGGGGGGCATATGGGTTGAAGACTCACTACAACTAATTAACAGACTGTGTAGATGCAGGTGTAAAGAAAAAGTCAGCTGTACCTGGATGATACTTCAGTTAAAAGGAAGATCTGATCTGGAGTAAAAGATGAAAGAAACAGAATAACCTCACTTACTTTATTGTGATTTATAGAGCCATTTAAATAACAGAACTGTGTTTTTTAAGATGATTTTATTTAGCTTAGCTAGACGAGGTCAGGGCTAGTGAAATGTCAAATTAACCACCCTGGAGCTGAGTTTAATTTTCTAATTTAATACATTAAAAATCTCAATCAATATACATCTGAGACCACTTAATATCAACTTGCCTGATTTATCTAAATCAATATAATGCACTGTTAGGCCTTGTCTATACATATAATTTGCACTGCTCTGTAACTATACTAGTATACTTAAGCAATACAACCCTATTTCCCCCACTTCATAAACATGTTTATACTGGTATAGCGTATTCCCATATGGGAAGGGGAATATGCTAGACCAGTATAAGGCTACGTCCTCACTATGGGCGGGGGGTCGATTTAAGATACGCAAATTCAGCTACGCGAATAGCGTAGCTGAATTCGACGTATCGGAGCTGACTTACCCCGCTGTGAGGACGGCGGCAAATCGACCTCCGCGGCTCCCCCGCCGACGGCGCTTACTCCTACCTCCGCTGGTGGAGTACAAGCATCGATTCGGGGATCGATTGTCGCGTCCCGACGAGATGCGATAATTCGATCCCCGAGAGATCGATTTCTACCCGCCGATTCAGGTGGGTAGTGTAGCTGTAGCCTAAGGCATTATACCAAGATAACTGCACCCACACCACAGGTTGTACCACTATAATTATTATGATAAGAAAAACACCACACCCCTAGCCAACGTAATTATTGGACACAAATCTGTGCAGACCAGGCCTTAAACCACTTTAAGAGTGTCAACACAAGGGAGTTGCACCAATTTGGTTAAATCAATAAAACATGTTGTAGACCTGAGACTGGAAGCTCTTTGGAGTAAGAACTATCTTTTTGTTATAAGTGTGCACAATGTCTACTACAGTGGGACTATGATCTTTGATTGCTGACTCCTAGGAGCTACTGAAACATGAATAATAAAGTAGGAAACATGCTTCTGCTGTGGTGACTTCATCCTCAGCTGGAAGAAACCCAGATCACTTGTCTTCAAATCCTGGTTAATATAGTGGCAAACTGATGACACTAAATGGTCTTGGCTATACAGATGAGCTGGAATCTAAAGCATTTAATGGAAAATACCACCCTTATTTACAACAAGGATTTGTCCTTATTTTCAGGCAGTGGTACCCAGGTCCCACTAGTTGCAGGGGGAAATCCCTAAGACATATGGGATAAAAAACTGCAATAAACTTTCATTTACACCAGTGCAATTTATCTGAGTTCCAAACAGTAGTAAGCAGCACCCATGCAAATTACAGGTCATAGAGGTTTATCTGGGCTGCACTGGGCCAGCTACATCAGTGGATGTCCACCAAGTCAAAGCAATCCTCTATGTTATACAACATCTCCCATTCTAAAGAGTCAAAGTGCTTTCAAAAGGAAGAAAGCTAGAAGTGACAATAGCAGGGAGCTTGTAAATCTTGAAAGTTTACTTTTCAAAAGGATTGTCATTGGTTTAATTTATCTACACATTCCTCCTTAATTACGCTGCTGCTTAGAATTCTTCCAAAACCTAAAATCAGAGGCACAGCACAAGTACTTTATCTACAGAGTTCTTACATAAATACAATGTATTATCCTTTATCTGTACCACTGGGGGCCCACTAGCGCCAAAGCATGAAGAAAAAATCCTTTGAGGTAAACTTCTGAAGTAGAGTCAGCGAATTTAACATTACAATGGGTGTGAGGACTGGCCACAAATTCAGAATGAAGGCAGAAGACCATGCAAGCAAGATAAATATCTGGGTAAAGTAAGGCCTGGTCCATACATAGTTTTTATACCGGTATAACTATGTTATTGGGGGGGGGGGGGGGGGAGTGGATTTGTATTTTTAATCAAAACAATTAAATCAGTACAACCCCTAGAGAGGACTCAATTATACCAGAATAAGGTGCCTTTTTACCAATAGAACTTATTCCCCTTCCCATATAAGAATAAACGATTGTAAGCAGTTTTAGACAAGTATAATTGTGACCACTTGATTGGGATTGTGCCGCTTTAACTATGCCAATGTAGTTTGTGTGTAACAGAGCCTTGGGATTTGTTGAATAACAGAACTGAGAACAACCTCTGTTATAATTTTAATAGTACTAACTAATAAAACACTTTGAGATACAGCTTGTATGAAAAAGGACTTACAAAATAAAGATGCATTATACTGTATTGTTGCTATTTATTTTGCTTAGCACTGACCATGTGCTCAAACTTGTAGAAGACGTGCAGATAAAGGAGATCCCTGCCTAAAGAGCTTACAGTGGAAGGCCTTGTCTATGCACAATATTACCTGATTCAGGAACTGGTACAAATCACCAACAGTGGCCCTACGAGTAGAAAAGGGCAAGTCATGGTTTGCCCCAATTTAGCTAATCACTGTTTCCCGTGATTCCTAAAGCCTTGTCCACACTAAGATAGAAATGTTTTGTAAGATACCAGAGTTGTCATCAGTTCAGTTGAATCTGTATTAGCCGGCCCATCTACACTGGGGCTCTCAATGGTGCTATCTGGCTCTAGTAGCCATTCTCAGCACCATGTCAAATAAACCCATTCAGAACAAGTCAGAGAGCCAGCTAAACTATGGCTTGTCTACACCGCAATTTTTCGCTCAGGGGTGTGAAAAAACACAGCCCACGTTAAAGGGCTGCCAGTGTAGACTAGCCCTATGGCTCCCAATGCTGCTAATCCACTGTTAGCAATGGTGCGTGTGACAGACAGGGCTGGTGCAAGCACTAGGCGGCCGCCTAGGGCGCCAAGTGGTTGGGGGTGCCAAAAAGCGGTGCCCTAAACATTTTTTTTAAACAGCGGAGCACAAGGCTGCCGCTGCTCCCCACCTCCCAGCTCGAGAGGGGCTGCCTGCGGCGCGGCCAGTCCCTCCCCCTGGGGGAGCAGCCGGTGGCGGAGCGGGGAAGGGAAGGGTCTAACGCTAGCATTTACGCCTTCTTCCCTGCACCGCGGGCCGAGTCGGGCTCCCCGCCACCCCCAGGGTTCTCAGCGGCGGCGGCAGCAGGCTCAGGCGTGGGGGTGGCTGGCTGCCTGTGCTGCCGCTTAGAGCCCCGGGGCAGCGGAAAGCCCGGCCCGCAGTGCGGGGAAGAAGGCGCAGCTGCACTCTGCAGTTTGGGCGGAGAAGCTGGGTGTCTACTCCGCCTGCAAGGTACCTAGCCAGGCCGCAGGGAGCCGCACGGGCCTGCGGAGCGCCGGGGGGGTGGGCAGGTCCAGTTCCTGGCCTGGGGAATGGTATATGTGGAAGCAACCCAGGCACCCCTCCCCCAGCCAGCACCACCCCCTCCAACACCAGCCGACCAGCTACCTTCTCCCCTGTGCACCCCCTGCCCCAACAACCCACCCTGTCTTGCCACTTTTGCCTCTGGGCAACCTCCACCCAGCAACACCCACCCCCAGGCAGCTACAGTCACCTTCACCCCTGCATCAACCTCGGGACCACCACCCCCACCTGCCATCTCCCTCCTGCCCACTTCTCCCTTATGCCAATCCCTCCCTGCCACTGCACCCCCTGCAATGAGCCCCTTTTGCCTCTGTGCAATCTCTTCCCTGTCACTACATCCCCGCCCCCCTCCACCTCTTGGCCACCTCCATCTCCTGCAACAATCCCACGCACCCCCCTCTCTGCCACCTTCACCCCCTGGAAGAGCCCCCATACGACCCCCTGCACTTTGTGAACATCTGGGCCCTGGGGGGAATTTGGCCGTAGGAAGGTGGGGGCTGGACATCGGGGCGGGGGGCACAAGGTGGAAGTTTCGCCTAGGGAGCAAAATATCCTTGCACCGGCCCTGGTGACAGATGTGGCAATATCCTGGAAAAATCTTGTTGAATTAAGTTTAAGTATCTTTGGAATCCATTGTATTCAATTCAAAGGTTATGTATTATTATGGGCCTGGATGATCAAAGGACTCTATTGAACAATGTGGCAGAGAAGAAAGGTCTTTTGGGACACTGAGTGAAGTGGATTTCCTGGGAAATATCTGGAGGGGTGAGTGCAAATTCCACCCCTTCCTGGTTACAGGAAAACCCAGACTTTAGCCATTACAGCTTAAGGAAGGGACCATTGTCTTCTGATTATCTGTTCCTAGAATCTGAAGATCAAAGGCCCAGGCTGTATAAAGGAAAGACTAACCTATGCATGAGTGTGCTTGTTCTGAACTGAGGCTGTTATGAACTTGTAACCACAGGAAAAACTCCTTGGTGTGATTTGAAGTACTGACTTCTAACAGAGCCCCTGTTGGAGTTGGGGAGGTGATTTCTGGTAAGCTTATTAGCATGTGTGTTGGTTCTTTTATTGTTATATGCTTTCACTTTAAGAATAAATGTGCTTGCTTAGAAAGGGCTGTATGGTCATTTGTAACTGTGGGCAATTAGACTGTTCATAGACACTGAAGAGAAAGCAAAGCGCAGACAGTGGCCTGCTTAGTGCTTGGCTACCCTTGTGAGTTACAGTGCTTTAAAGGAGCCCCGAACACACTAGCTCACTACCCGTCCACACTGGCAAGGCACGTAGAGCACTCTGACTCCGCGGCTAGAGCGCTCCTGGTATTCCACCTCGGTGAGTAGAGTAACGTTTGATGCGCCCCCGCTGGAGCTCCCCAGTGTCAGTGTGAACGAGGTGTTGCATTACTGCGCTCTGATCGGCCTCTGGAAACATCCCATAATCCCCTGAAGTCAAGTGGCCACTCTTGTCATTGTTTTAGATATGCCATTTGAAAGCTCCGTTTGACAACCAATGAAGCTCTGCCAATGGTAATGATGATGGGGAAAAATATCTGTCCCTGTATACATTAGTACTGCCACTGTTGCTAACACCAGTGGAGCTGGACTAATGCTAGACCAATGATGCAAAAAGTGCTAGTGTACGAGAAGGCCTTCACTGCAAACACAGGTGGTAGTAACTTTGCTCAACTACCCCAGTGATTGTGATGGTGGGAAAGAGGGGACGATGCTATATGTTATCTCCATGAGAGAAATTTATTGTTCTAAGAATTCATCTAACGTCCTCGTATGCTTGTAAAACACTTTGGGCCTGATCCTCTGTTATGTTTGTTGACTAATATATGCTGGCTAGCAGATAAATATATATCATATTAATTATATAATTAATATCAGCACTATACATATATTAGTATGGATTAAGCACCAATAACATAAAGCACAAATATTGTAACAGTGATCTAGCCTAAACTGGCCTATACCGTAATCCTCTTCACTTATGCTAAGTAACCTATAACTCCTTGGATTTGCTGAAGTAAGCATTTGACATAAGTAGATAGGAAACTTGTCAAAATCAAGATACATTCATACTATGTCTTAGTACAAGCTAGGGAAGTACCTTCATAGACCAGTAACTGGAATGCTAGTATCCAAAACAAAGATAAGGAAGGAACAGAACAAGAAGTTACGGAACTGGGTCAAAACTGATGGGTTGGATTTTAGTGACCTGTAAAGGGGTGTAACTTGTAACATCATCATATAAATAATCCCAGCTGAAATGTGTAACTTTGGGAGCACCCCTTATGTGTAAGGTGAATGTAACTTTGCTGCACAGGATTGCTCTTTGGAGACTGGTATCGCATAGAACCTTTTTCCTGTGCCATGCTAATAAACCTGACTGACACTGCTTACTTGGTCTCTTGGGTATATTTCATAACGAACCAAAGTATGGTGCAGCAATTGATTATACAATTTATTAACACTTTGTGCCTTCATTTACAGTGGTGCAATATGCTACTATTCTGACTTGGTTTTACACGGACTTAGCAATGATGTGAATGACTTCACAATGAAGTTCACATACATGCAAGTGCACCAACCAGTTTCTAAGCATTCTATAAAGCCTTGTCTACACACAAGTTATACCACTTTCGCTGCACCAGTGTAGTTAAGCAGTACAATCCTAGTGCTAGCATGGATACGGTTATTTCCATATGAAAAGGGAATATGCTATATGGATATACAGCACCTTTATATCGGTATAACTAAGTTCACATAAGGGGTTCTACCAGTATAACTATCTGAATAAAAAAAAAAAATCGTACCCTTAACCAAAATAGTTATACTGGTACAAAACAGGACTTCGAATCTGTGGGAACAGCCTACACTCTGCAGCTCTAAGAACTGCTTCAGTCAAAATTATTTCCATCTAAACTGGTTTAGTGCCAGTGTGGGTGGGAGCTAGCTGAAACAGTGCAACTATTTTTCCTGCTACTGCCCTGGAAGCCTTTGGAATTCTGGGAGCTAAGCCTGGAATTGTGGGATAGGTACGAGAGGACACTACAAATTAAATGGTTTGGAGCGGTACTAGTTTGGACAAAACTGCATCAACTCAAACCAATTCAGCGTAACTAGAGTGTACTCAGTTAACTGTACTTAAATTGGTTTAATACAACTGCTTCCATTATAACTGGGGTAATTCTCTAATGTAGAGAATTCTCCAACTTCCAATGTTTTTACCAACAAGTGAATCAGACAGTGGAGGATGCCAAAGCCTTGTCTACTCTAGAATTCCCACCAGTGCTGTTCCTCTTAGAGCAATTGAACTGGAGCAGCACCAATGGGAGTTTCCCCCCCTAAAATTTTGTAATGTAGACAATGTCAAAGACAAATAAAGAGAAAACAGGACAATGTGGGAAATCCAGAGAAGTATCCATGATTTGAGGGACAGAAAGGAGAGGACACAGAGGAGAGTGGGTTATTGTTGGTGTTCAAGCACAAGCCAGGGCTACCATTGTTGTTATGAACTCATGACTGTAGCTACTGATTTATATTGTATATGGATCATATACAGTAGTATTTTCCCTGAGTAAATCAGAACCTTGACAAGACCACAGGTACAATCCTGCTGTATTCCAGTAGGAGGTTTGCTTGAATAATGATGAGTTGGAAGGACTGCATGATTGGACCACGTATCACTAAAAGAGTTGGTTACCTTTTCCTGTAATACACGTTGTTTGTTCAACTGGTATTGAGTATGTACAGCTGATGGCCAATGTATTGTTTGCTTTGATTTCCTAGTAGGTGGCTTGTGCAAGATGGGTACCTCTCACAACTACCCTGTATGTGCTGTTTAAATTGCTTTTTGTCTAACTTTTTCATTTGTCATATGACTGACATAACTCAAGTTTAAAATTCTGCAAAGTCATCTGTTTACCAAGCACAAGATATTCTACTCAGTATCCTTGCTGCTGGGCCACATTTATACTGACTCTATCAGGACAGATATTACATTGCTATTAATAAATAATTATGCTGTTTGCCTTAATAGAGCCTCTCATCCCAAAGGACTCCAAACCTTTTTACAGACAATGGATCAAGTTCTACCACAGTTACAACTATGCAATTGCTTAACAGGGTTAAATGGGTATAAAGGAAGGTGCAAATTAATTATAGATTAGATTCATGAATCACTTCACTACCACTGACATTACCTCTACTTCTGGGGTAGACGTGCTGCCAGTATTTTGGTACCAGAATGAGGTCCTGACCTGGCTGGCCTCTAGGTGCTACTGTAATATAAATGTTTAATAATGTTTAGACTATATTCCTGAAAAATATACCGTAAATATTTAGAGCATAGCAGAGTTTTTAATCTGCATAATGTGAAATGAGAGAGGAGGCAAAGACCTTATCAGAGGAGCTGGGGGCAACCCCCAGTGACGTATTTCAAGAATATCTGACACTAGATGCATTCCAAAGGCAAAACATTTGCTCCTTAAAAGTATTTACATGAACCCTGGGAATAAGTTATCTCTGGCAGGAATGGTTTAGCAGCACCCACACAGTGGGGGAATTCCAGCAGAGACAGAGAAATGACCCCAACTTTCCTATAAATTTACAGGTGACATTTTAACAAGGATTTCCCAGGAGCCACCTCAGGTACATCAGTGGCTATCATGCAGCAGCTGTTTAGCAGCACACAGTAATACTACACAACAGTTTCAGGCAAGGATTGAGGAATATCATATTTAATACATTGTCAGAATTCAAGTATTGACAATTTTTAACTGGGTGGAAAGTTAGAACTCTTTCCAGAGGGATAAAATCATGTTGCCAGTACCGGTAACTCTTCTAGTGCTGAATGCTAATGAGTTTTGAAAGCACATTGTCTTTCTGTCTAGACTTGCTCTGCCCCACCTCTCCTAACCTTGCATTAGCACCAGTGTTATACGCAGGGTGCGTTCATATTGCAGTTGTAGGCAGGTAGTGGAAGAGCAAATTGCTTCCAGCTCATGGAAAAAGAACATGAAAACAAGTTGGCACAAGTACCCCAAGCTTGCCAAGACCAGTGAGAAAGAACAGAGTTCATATTAAATACTAGAACGGGCCTCCATGGTCATTCAAGCCTTGATCTATCTTTCTTCAAGAGGGAAGCCAATTGTGAGATTATTTCTTTATTTGGTATTTGTATTATCCGAATGTCCAGCGGCCCCCAACTAACACTGGGTTTCCATTGTGCAAGATGTGTACAAGCAAAGAGAAAGGGACAGTCCCTGCCCACAGGACCCTATGATTAAAACAGACAAGGCAGACAAAAATCCCCATTTTACATATAGGAACCAAGACCCATGGAGTTTGGTTATTTTTTTCCACACAGAAACTGGACTCAGACCACCAACTCATTTCACAAAGGTCACCGAACAGCCCTGGATTTTAAACAACTTTTTGTCTGTTTCTAAAGCAGGCTGGCTCTGAACCATCTCAGGCCTGGGCCACATTAGCCCTTTGTCAGCCATCAGGCTAACTCAAGGAGCAGTTCCACCTGCAGATCAAAATGGTGGAAGCATGGTAAAGATAGGGCACAAGAATTTTTATCTTTGTGTTGTCTAAACCAGGGTTAAGCAGCACAGTTGTAAGGACACCCACACCCATCTACACCAGAGCCATTTTCAAGGACCTGACAGACCAGCAGTGGGGAAAGTGCTGTAAATTCCCAGTGTAAAAGGGCCCTAGAGGGGACAGTGAAATACTGTGTAACCAATGCTTTCTGCCATCCAGTTCCCCAAGTTTTCATACTGAAAACAAAACAACCTACTATTGCAGGTGAAAGGTCCATGTTTCATGACAAACTATTGCTACACAGAAATACACTATGGGTAGAAGAAAGGTGTACTCCCCTACAGGCACATTACAGAGCTCCAGCAGCAACAGGATAGACCAGAATGGAATTCTATATAGAATAATACTGGAGAAACTCCTATGTCCCTCCGGCTTTACTGCCATAATCCAGGACAGCACTGTTTGTTTTCAGTCCTTGTTACAGACTAATTCACCAAGTTTCTTCCAGCCAAAGGTGAAGCATGAAGAGGGAAACAAACAAAGGGAAAAATAAAGAAGAGATAAGACCCATTTACTTTCTTTGTCACAGTGGCTGACAATTTCCATCAGGCTACACTGGCACCCTGAGCAGAGGTGGAAGTTTGAGCCCATTTCACCAGCCCAGGGAAGATTTATGGACCTTCTTATTTCAGAAATAGTACACTCCACCTTCCAAAATTGAGACTCCAATGACTCAAAGAAAGTCATTACTCTCTAAGCCATTTTACAGTATTTGAACCCACAAGGATTTTCATTTTTGCAGAACTAATGCCTGAGTTTAAAATCAAACCGCTCTAGAAGAGATCACTTTGAAAAGAGTGAGGGAAGGAAGTGCTAATAGATAAAAAGATATTTCTGTACATAATGTTTTTAATATTTACATCTTATATTGCATGCCAGTGTAACCCACACACTTCCTGGGTGTGATGTTCTGTCCCCTCTAGTGGCACCCGAGACCAATTAGCACTTAATAAGTCTGCTACAGCCTTAGCTCATGCAGTACAGGCTCATGCATTTAGCTTTAGAGGTTCCAGGTTTGATCCCAACCACCAGGGTTTGTCGGTGTTACACCAGTACCTTATATCATGCCCGGATCTCCTATATAGGCATTCTTTCTTACCTATTTCACTGCAATTGCAATACAAAAATAATACTTACAAATAGTGAATGGCAGAAGGGCAAGTTGACCATAGACAGCTGGGAGTGGGAAAGGTACTATCAATCAGTAATGTGAAACATCATTTCCTTTTTGAAAATGTAGCCTGAATTTATTTTTGCCAAACCAGAATCATCAATAATTTCACCACAGGTCTGGAAATAATGTTTGCTAGTTAATTGCTGCTACATACACATATCATAAGATGAACAAAACATGATGTTCACTCAAAACTATTGTTTTTCTTTTTGAGTTCATAGATTCTGACCCTGCAACAGACCCCCCCCGTGCCTGTGTGGAATCCCATTTTGTTCTATGGGGTTGAACATAGAGACATGGTCCACCCAAGCACAGGCGGTAAGAGAAAGGTCTTAGGGTGACTCGATGTCCCGATTTTATAGGGACAGTCCCGATTTTTGGGTCTTTTTCTTATATAGGCTCCTATTACCCCCCCACCCCCATCCCGATTTTTCATCCTTGCTGTCTCGTCACCCTAGTCTTAGTAAAGGAGTAGTACATTAAGGAGGAGTGGGGGAGGGCAGGGGGATATTCAGAATTTGCAGGACTTTCCCAGTCAAATTCTAGCAATTTGATATTAGATCAAATTTGAGGTCTAAAACCTTGACATTCTCTTTTTAACTCCATGGTAATTTAAATGCTCTGGGACATTTAGATCTACATTATAAACCCATTAACACATACTTTGGCAGGCAAAGCATAAATAATATGCAATCTAGAAAAAAGTCAAAGGTTTGCTATAAAGAATGATCAGGTTCTTTTACCCAAAGACAAGAACCATTTCTGGTCAGAGATATTAAAACACTGTGGCAAAGCTTGCACTGCAGATACTTGCACTATACCTGGCCTGTGAATAGAGAACTAAAGTTTGTTAGAGCTGGTTCTCAACCCTTCCTTTAAAGACTGAAAATGCCCATCGACACTAACATCACTAATGATAACGTAGTATTACTATGCTTTCTAGTAGCAATGTAATACTGTAATTCTATGATGCAATACATAGCCATGGCAATCAGCCCACAGAACTGCAGAAAGAAACTAAATAGCCACTATTTGATTTGTTTACCTCAACATACCTTTGTCAGTTACAAAGATGACTCAACACATTTTCCCTAATTTACTTTCTCTCATTTACATTTAGAGGGCCAAAGTCTGATTTCAGTAACACCGGTGTAAATCTGAGAGTAACTCCACTAAAGTCAACCTTGATAGAAAAAGAAATACTTTACATAGGAGGCCATGAAGTTAGGGTGATCAGCTGTCCCAATTTTATAGAGAAAATCCTGATATTTGGGGCTTTGTTTTATATAGGCGCCTATTACTCCCCACTCCCTGTCCCAATTTTTCACACTTGCTATCGTTACCCTACACGAAGTCAATGGGGTAAATCCAGTTTACATTAGTGTAAATGAAAGCAGAATTTAGGCCACAGTTTTTACATGTGTTAAAGTATAATTAAATCCGAAGATCATTTTTGTAAGTGTTTGCCTATTTTTCAGTCCTTTCTTTGTATATGATGTTGATTAAGGCTCCTGTGTAAAAATATTTCCTTTATTATCATAGTTTCCTGCTTGCTTTGCTGCTTTGCATCAGTTGATGTTTGTGCCCTGCTCAGGTTATTTTTTAGGCTTATTGTATAAGACGCAACCTTCCAACTGTGCAAGGTACTAAGCTGTCCATTAACACAAAGAGTAAATGGTGAACAGTTTCTCTGGTGCCGCCCTATGCACATATGAAAACTCCTGATTATTTTCTCCCTTTCATCATGAAACAGATGTTTTTCCCCATTTTGAACCTAACCTTTTAGACACTATTAGGGCCTGATCTTGACAGGTGCTAAGCATCCAGGCCTTGTGGGTATTCATCACCTCTCAGGATGAGACCCCCATGGATGAAATCCTGGTCTATTGAAGTCAATGGCAAAACTCCTACTGAAGTCAACTGGGCCAGAATTTTACCCCATAATTAGGGCCCTACAAAATTAATCGCCATGGAAAAACACGTCACAGGCCATGAAATCTGATCTCCCCCCCCCCCTGAAATTTGATCTTTTGTGTGCTTTTACTCTATGCTACACAGATTTCACAGGGGAGACCAGCATTTCTCAAATTGGAGGTCCTGACCCAAAAGGGAGTTGCAGGAGGTCACAAGGTGGGGGGTCATGGTATTGCCACCCTTACTTCTGCGCTGCTTTCAGAGCTGGGGGGCTGGAGAGCAGCGGCTGTTGGCTGGGTCAGCTCTGAAGTCAGCATCGCTGTCAGCAGCCGCGCAGAAGTAAGGGTAGCAGTACTGCAAACCCCCCCACACACACACACACACACACAATAACCTTGCGACCTGCCCACAACTCCTTTTTCAGTCAGGATCCCTACTGTAAAATTTCAGATTTAAATAGCTGAAATCATTAAATTTACAATTTTAAAAATCCTATGGCCGTGAAATTGACCCAAATGGACCATGAATGTGGTAGGGCCCTACCCATAATGTTGCAGAGTAACTAGTCTCAACATCAAGCATTTAAAAGTGAACTCTTTCAACACTCTGAAAAAAGAGAGATGGGAAGTACTGCTTCCTAAAAACTTCCCGTATGTTGCCTTAACGAGGTGTCTGATACAAAGGACTGATGACATCTCAAAACCCATAATCTCACATTTTAGCACTAAATCATCTCAGTTTCAATAATCCAAAAATAGTGCTTCAATAACGCTACCTCCCCAGCAGGGCTCCCTACAGGACACTAACACAACCCAGCTCTCTCTCTCACACACACACCCCTCCTTAGATTGACTGATTTATTTACGCACAGGGAAAAGCTCCGCGGGGAACCTCCACAAGTGCAATGGGTGGCTACAGATGCTCCTCCCATCCCCAGCCATGGGGATCCCGCACATGCTCCCAGACCCCCGGAGATGCTTCCCAAGCAGCCCTACTCTTCCCAGCGTGCGCAGGGAGGAAAGGGCATCTGGGTGGGACTCACTCACCCAGGGTTTTGACCGCGATCTGCCTGGTGAGCGGTGGCGGCAGGTTGATGCAGACCAGGTCCACGTCCTGGTGCAGCAAGACCTCGTCTATCCGGCTGGTGTAGAAGGGGACGCTCATCTCCTTGGCCAGCTCCTCCGCCTCCTCCTGGGTCCGGCCCCAAATCGCTTTGACCGAGAAGCCCTCGTCCTTCAGCAGCGGGATGATGACCCGGGCGGTGAGGCTGGTGCCGAACACCCCCACCCCGGGCAGCATGGCTGCTGCTCTCTGGCCCTGGCCGGCTCGGCGCCCCCTTTCCCCCCGTGTGCGCCCTCCGCCCCTGCCTGCCGCGCAGAGGAAGGGCGCTGAGCTGATAAGCGCCGCGGCAGCGAGCTGCACTGCAAGGAGCGATCAGACCCAGCCCAGCGCCGCCGCCGCCGCCGCCGCCGCCCTGGGAAGGGGGACACGCCGCCCCCGAGCCCAGCAGCAGTGGCTGGCACGCCGCCTGGCAGCTGGTCCCTGCTGTGCCCCGCGGCTCCCGGAGCGGCTCAGCAGCAAAGCAGCGGCCCCAGATGCTCCCCCCTGCTTGCCCTCCATACCCGGATCATCACACAGCCCAGGGCGCCTCTCTTCCCCACCACACACACAGCCCCGAACCCGGCTGCTCTTCCCCGGCCAGCTACCTCTCCAGCCAGCGACACGGGAAATTGCTGGGCAGCCAACAAGTTGTATAGTGAGGAGGAGGCGGCGGCAGCCCCCTGGACCTTAATCTGCATCTGCCATGTTCACCACAGAGCACTCCTGATCACTGCGAGAAAAGGAGGAGTTTTGCTGTCACCTACTGCTTTCCTGCAACGCCCTCTTTAGAGCTCACATGTCATTGGCCACCACTCTGGTTTCTTTCCCAGTGCAATCGAAAAATAGCACCAATTGGCTGGCATGCCCTTGGCAGGGGGCAGCAGAGTGCTGGTGGCACTAGATGGGGCAGGAAGATTTAGAAGCAGGCAGAAGGATGGGCTTCTATTGTACCTAGATCCTGAAAGGCTGGGCTTCCTCAGTTCCTCTCCCCTCCCTCACTCTTTCACCACCCCCTATCCGGCTGCTGCAACCCTCTCCCCTGGGGCTCAGGGCTTGTTCGGAGCTTACTCAGCCTTCCCTCCAGTTTAACTCTTCCCCCACCTATTTTTGTTCTTATTGTTCCGCTTGAGATAGGAACCGAATATACAGAGCTGCCAGGTCTGGAGGGAGATTCTCTTCTTTTGCATCTGTTAGAAGGCAGGGGGGTTTTAAGCCTCTCCCTTTAATAAAGAAGGATTTGGCTGCACATCTTTCAATGACATCTAAAATCTTAATCATACCTTTTGAAACGTCTCTCATTCAAGTTTTCTCTGGGGTACCATCATAAAAAGAAAATTGCTTTGCTAATGCTAACTGCTCCCACTTTAAAGCTTGTAAAGGGGACCCATATACCAGGGTACTGGAGCCCTATAAATACAGGGAATTATATAAATACATTAGTAGTAAAATACACTGTTTGTAAGACAAATAAAATACACTAATTAAATTTCTTCACTAACTTTAATTTTGTATTTCGCCCTAGCTGGCTTTTTCATCTCCTTCTTCTCCCACCATGATGCAGCTCCCTCCTGACAAGAGGTTCTGGCCATAGCAGCTGGCAGTGGGTTCCCTGGCAGCATGTTTCTTAAATGTTCCTCATTTTGAGGGACATCACTTATTTTAGACCCAAAGTTACCTGCGTCCCACACAAATATCGATGTCCCCTCACTTCTCTCATTCAAAATTATTTACATCAAAAATAAGGAATCATGAAAACTGAGGTTACAGAAAGTTATATGCACAAAAGGAAGGAATTATTCAGCATTTTAAGCATTCTGAATTAATAATTTTTGACCCCTCATTCTGAGTGTTTATCACACATTGTGTTCCACATCAGGCCTTGGCAGGTTGAGAGATATCCAACTCAGGAATAGTGTTGCCAAAGGGCCAGAGGTAGTCTGGGCGGGCCAGCCAGGAACCACTGCAGATGCACAAATTGGCTTGACCTCTGTTGATTCACCAAGATCTGTACAGATCTCTGGAGATCCACTGCTTTTGCAGGATAAACCCCCTTCTACTTCCATGGGGAGAATGGATGAGCAAAAAATTTCTCATCCAGTTCTGTGCTGCTCATTTACACTGGTAAATCCAGAGTAACTCCACTGAGGTCAATGTAGTTTCAATGGTGTCATACCTGAGAGAAGAAGAACAGGAGTACTTGTGGCACCTTAGAGACTAACAAATTTATTAGAGCATAAGCTTTCGTGGACTACAGNGCCTATTACCCCTCACCCCCTGTCCCATTTTTTCACATTTGCTATCTGGTGACCCTAGCTAGAATGAAAATGGAACCTAGAAAGTATGATCCGAATCTGGTCTGATAATAAGGTTCAAGAATCCAATGTGGAGTTCTTTCACTGTTTAAGTCCTATCTTGCATACTCTGTACACTAAAGTCAATTGGAGCTTTGAGTGTGCAGGGAGTACAGGATTGGGTCCCTACTGTACAAGTGGAAAAATATCATTATCACGTAGAAAATGCCTGAAAAATTCTTCTCGAGAAATAAAACGATGCCAACATTAACTGAGAACTGAGCAAATTCATGCAAATCACTGAAAATAAAAAAACACAGGAGTACTTGTGGCACCTTAGAGACTAACAAATTTATTAGAGCATAAGCTCTAATAAATCTGTTAGTCTCTAAGGTGCCACAAGTACTCCTGTTCTTCTTTTTGCGGATACAGACTAACACGGCTGCTACTCTGATACCTGAGAGAAAAATCAGGGTCAGGAAGTTCCTTGAGCCCATGTAGGGGGATTTCAGTCAATGTCACCTTGGTTTTCTATTTATTCTCCACTCTGCTAACCCCTATACAATGAAACCATCTAAAGAAACCATTTTATTATTCTCGTTTCTTCACTAATTTCCTTTTGCTTTTGTGTATAGCATTGCAATGCAATTTAAAACATTTTTTTCTACATTAGATTCCTGGAGTTGTGCCAGGGACATTTTTGCAACCATAACTCACCACTATATGAAAATTAAATTCAGAATCAGAAGCAAGTATTCCCTTTATCAACTGCTGCATGGAGATTCTGTTTTTTCTGCCCTCATCTGGGGGCAAAGACTTCTTTACTGAAAAAAAGAACTGAAGCCTGGAGGATCACTACAAGTTAAACAGTCTTGCTTGCTATGCACTCTGCGCCTTTGAACTAAGCACCATCAAACTAAACTGAGATTGATACACTTGAGCTTAAAACAATTGAAACATGATCCAGGTCCATTTGTCAAATAACCACAGCAGCATTACTTTACCTTAGAATGTCAAGGTTGTATTGGGTCCTCAGTCAGACGCTCAAAACTATTTATAGATTATGTTCCTGAGATGAGTAATTTGGAAATTTTTCTTAGTCTTACTGTCCTTGTCTGTGTATAAAAATAAACCCAAGAATGTAGCTAAATCACAGGAATAGACTGGGAATGGAGAGTGAACTATGATTTATTAATTATATATTTTATATTACTTCGGCCCCCAACATGGACTAGGAACTTTATAAAAATCATAGAATGAGCAGGATGTTATACTAACTTCACCGCTCAGTCACTTTCATCCTATCCTTCACCACTGATCTACGTTATCTGTTTAGATTATAAAATCTTCAGAATAGGGACCGTATTTGTATCTTTGTAGAGAAGTTTCTTGTTTGCTAGTTGTTTTATTTCATTACTTCCTATTTTGTTAACATGTCTTTATCCACAAGCTCACCCTTACTGTATGTCTCCACTGCAGTTAGCCTAGTCCAGATGAGCAGCCATACCACAAAGCCATATCTGAGTTACGGTGTCCTCATTGGTGTGGCTGTGCTGGCTCCCCCATGTGTGTTGCTAGGCCGCTTGGGAACGTATCCATAGTTCTTTGTGCGGCAGTAAGTCAACCCACTCTATGATTCTTTCCCAATGAATCGTGGGAGAATGTGTCAGTCCTTCTGGGCACAGGGAGGGAATTGTAGGAAGATGTTGGAGGACTATCCAAGTGATATAGCCTGTGACCTCACTGCAAAGTGGGCAGGTTACTAGCCTAAGTGAAAGGGGAACTTTCCATAAGGGAATGTACAATCAGAAATCCTTCCTACATTCTAATACCTATATTCAAAGAGGTCTCTTTGTATTAGATTTATTCAGCATTCTGTATCTCTAAAGCATGCAGTCCTTGCAGATAGGAACTGTTATGGGCACCTGAATAATCAGCTGCTGCAAGAGAAATGCAGGGACCTGGCACTCTTTTGAACTCAGTCACCTCTTGGTAGGTAAAAGCTTCCAGTTGACCTTTAAGATGTAAGATTGCTACATGGATTCTGTTAGGCTCCTATCCAAAGTCCACTGAAGTCAAATGAAAGATTTGGGTCAGGCCCTTAATGGTCTGAAGCAATTTCTTTTATATATCTCTACACTTAAAAATTCTGTTCATTTTAAATCTATTTTCACAACAATTGTACAACCATGATATTCTGTAACTATGGTTCTACAACTTTTTAATACACCTGTTGGAACAACAGTGAGTAAAGTTGAATAATACATAACTTCTGTGATATCAGGAAACAGAGCTTGCTGTCTACCAGAATAGTTTTCAAATCCCAGAATTTAAAACATGAATGAACTCATTTCCTTTTACATAAATCTGGGTCCTCAAGCATCAAATGGTTGTGACATTTCTTTAAACCAGTTGGTTCGTTCTGGATTTTACAATTTGTGATCATCATGACTGGGCTTCTGTAGCTCTGAGAGCTGCAATTGTTTTACTCGAAGATAACAGTGATTCAGAGATAAGGAAACTTGGTGATTCAGACCTGTCTGGTTCTCCCACTCAAACCTTATTGAGTCACACATATGTGCTGCACTAGAAACGGTACATGAGCTGAGCTGCTCAAGTTTATACATATAGATATGAGATTCCAACACATTTTGCAGTTTTTCAGACTATTGAGAATTTGTTCTTTGCAGGAGTCATACACTTTATTTCAAGGTCTCTTTAACTGCATTTCCACTGAGACAACTCACAAAGTTCTCGTACTTTTATTTAAAGGGAAGAGCTGTGTTAACATTTATTGTATTAAATGGCCCAGTGTGAAAAAGGGAGCTCTGCAGCAAAGTAGGCTGTATAAACTAGTAGAGGACTCAGATAAGGCTTGACCCTGCCCCACTTAAATCCATGGGAATTTCCCCCAGAAAACAGAGCCCATTGGCCCTTGTTCCCTGAGCTTGTTCAATGTGCATTTGAAGCATACCAATTCCATTAGTCTGAAGCCATTCTTTAGAAGATACGCATCTTAAGTGTGTAGCGCTATAGGGAAGCAGGGGTGACTCTGAAATCCCTAGTCATTGACATAATCCTTGTACAGGCATTTGTATGCTGTGCAGCTAGGAGCCCTTCACTAAAGGACTGTAGGTCCACAAAAAGGGGTTGAATAATAACGCCATTTAGCACATAGAATGATGTTTTATGCATAGATCTCACAATATTTTACAATGGTGGATAAGTATTATTACCCCCATTTTACAGATGGAGAAACTGAGGGAGAGGGAAAGTAAGTGCAAAATTTTCAAAAGTGTCTCTTCATTTTGGGGCCCTCAGTTTTTAAGTGCTTGTCTCCAGCTAGCCACCAAAAATGAAGTACTCAGAATTAGTGGCACTTGAAAATGTCAGCCTAGATGACTTGCATGACAGCATGTGGGACCCAACTCAGCAAGGTATTTAAGCATCTGCCTACCTTTAAGCATGTGCGTAGTCCCATTTAGTTGTTCCAAATGCTCCAAAGTAAATCAGTAGCAATAGAAGCCCTGAAATCTGAAATCTAATTTTGGGCCTAAGCACTAGACCATGTCATGACTCATACTATTGTAACTTTAGCGCCCTTGTGGCCAAGATGGAGTCTGCTTTGCAGCCAGCTCTGGTCAAGAGAAGGCGCGCGCAGGAATGCAGCAGGAGAAATCCCTTCCACTTCAGGGGCACCTGTTCCAAACCTCCCAGAGTGAACACACCCACCCACAGGAAAAGTACAATGGATATAACAAGGGAAATATTTATTTACAGAGGGATGAGAGGAGAAAAGCAACAAGGGAAAATATAGGGGGAGCAGTAGAACAGGGTTGCATCCAAACCAAGGCCCCACAGGCCCAGTGGTAGCACAGTCTGGAAGGGCAGACACTGAGCAATATGTCTGCACACAGAGTTCAGGAGTCCTGAGCAAAGTTTCAATATAGTGGTGAGTTTTGGGTGCTCCTGGTCATCTTCAGCGCCAGTGAACTTTCCCCAACAAACCGCTCCGGTGCCCTCTTCTGCCGCTCTCTGCAAAGCCACACAGAGCGACCACCTCCCCACTTAACTATCTAGCAACCTCCCTCCTTGTTCCAAATGCAGAGTCACAAGCCCCAGTACTCACAGACCCACGCAGCTCTGGGCAGCTGTGATACTGGGTCCAGCTCCGGCCTGTCCTTCTCGGGCGATTCCTCCCTGGCACAGTGCTCCTCCTGGCTCCTGTCCTGGGGTGTCCCCGATCAGCCCTGTCCGTCTCAGGTCTCAGGCAGGTTCTCTCCTGCTTCACTTTTCCAGGGCCTGCAGGCTGCCTCCCTCTCTCCTGCTGCCCCCTGGAGTTTCCCTCCTGTTTTCCTTACTCTCCCCCTCCACCCTAGGAAAAAGATTTAAAAGGGGCCATGCTCTCTAAACCCCAAAGGGGTTACACTATATGTTTGTAAAGTGGTGTAAAAATGAAATATGCTATATAGCTAATAAGTATGTTTTTAATTGATCACATTGCATTACTTGCACTGTGGATAAGAAGTTAAGAACATAATACCAGCCATACTGGGTCAGACCAAAGGTCCATCTAGCCCAGTAGCCTGTCTTCTAACAGTAGCCAATGCCAGGTGCCCCAGAGGGAATGAACAGACCAGGTAATCATCAAGTGATCCATCCCCTGTCGCCCATTCCCAGCTTCTGGCAAACAGAGGCTAGGGACACCATCCCTGTCCATCCTGGCTAATAGCCATTGATGGACCTACCCTCCATGAACTTATCTAGTTCTTTTTTGAACCCTGTTATAGTCAAGTTACTTTAGGAAGAAGATAGTATGGCATCGTGAGTTTTTTAGACACTTTGAAATACGTAAAATAAAATTAACTTGCTTTTAAGAGTTATGAGGTATCCCATATAAAATATGTGTAAAAGAGTCAAATTAGGTGGTAATCCATTTGTCTATAGGAGCATAGCAATTGCTAGACTGTATCAGACCAGAGGTCCATCTAATCAAGTATCCTGTTTCGAAAAGTGGCCAGGACCAGATGCTTCTGCGAGAAACTTTGGAGTAGGCAAAAAATATAGCAACTCCAAAAAAATAATGCAGACACGCAACATATGTTAAATACTGCAGCCAGGAGAGATCCAAAATTTACTCCAAATAAATAAATCTTGTTCCATAAAAGAGCAGACAGTGTTATCAGCCTGCTAAGCCAGGCTTCCAAAATACTGAGAACCAGTTACATTTCACAACAGGAAGTGCTGCTGTTCTTTACCTACCTCAGTGATTCAAAAAGCCTAGGCACAAATTTCATTTTTACCTTTTGTAAATACATATGAGGAGTGAGCTAAATGGACACTCAACCCCAGGAGCAGAAGAATCGATAACATTCTTTTGTTTCATCTATTTGCTTCTTTAAAGAGGACTGGCCATGTTCCAGTGCAGGGTTTTGTTCTGCTGGGTTGTTGTTGTTGTTGTTTTAGTTATTTATATCGCTTAGTTTAGGAACTTGCCGCCGTCCCTTGGCCCACCAAAGCCCAGATTTATTAACCTTCCAGGCACATTGAAAAGCCCCTTTTCCCCCTCCTCTCTAAGGCTGTTGAAGAGGGTATAGGCTGAGGTGGATGTATTTATGGGGAGTCCTCTGTATATGTTGTGATTTTTAATATATGGGATCGGCACCCAGAGCATTGGATGGGCAGCTAGAGATTTGAAGAAATAAAAATAAAGAATTGTTCTTGCTTGTGTGCCATGCAAAAAAGAAGAAAATGGGGAAACAATTCTGGTTAGACTGGCCAGGTTAGGCAGCTATATACCAATAATCAGCATGTTAACGTATTCATATTCCAGAGCAATTTTTGTAATGTGCTTTCAAAGAATTCATCCCTGCACAGTTGTGATCCCTTCAGGTTTTCCAACAGTGCTATAGCATGTAATACTATGCCAGGCCATTTAACTCTGCAACTGTATTATCTAATTCTGTCAAGCGTTTTGGGATAATAGTTTGCATGAAAGAGAGTTCTCAAAATAAAGTTACAAGGACAGATCCAGATCCTGCATGAGTACAATTCCAAGGAAGTCATCATGTCTGAAATGACTTGTACTGTTTGGCCTAAGTTGTTTATTTGTTAAATTCACTATTCTAAATAATTTATTTGTTAAATTCATTCCTGGAATAAACCCACTGAAGCAAATGTATTTTCATCAAGGATAAATGTAGCCCATTATATCAGTCCTATGACAGCTCATGGAGATTCACCTTTATCTCAAGTGATAGAACTACTGCTTTTGGGACTGAGGGTGCTTTGTTAGAGTCCTGGCAGAACTGATTCCTTATAACTCAAAAATTAAGTCATGCAAGTAATGGCTTCTTTTCAGGAAGGGAGTGTTTCCTAGTGGTTAGAGCAGGAGACTGGCTTCTATTCCTGATTCTGCTTATGACTTTCAAGAATCAAGGTGGAGAGCATCTTCTGAGAAGTGCTGAAAGACTCAGCACCTTGCAGCATCAGTGTCTTAATAGTCCAGTGTCTTAGGGCTTATTGTTGCACACTATTTGGTATGTGTAGACCAGTGATACTTAGACTGAGGCGTGGGAGCTGCTAGTGGCTCTTTAATGTGTCTCCTGCGGCTCTTTGCAGCACATGATATTAAAACACTATGGGTACGTCTTCACTACCCGCCGTATCGGCGGGTAACAATCGATTTATCCGGGATCGATATATCGCATCTCGTTAAGACACGATATATCGATCCCCGAACGCGCTCACCGTCGACTCCGGAACTCCACCAGAGCGAGCGGTGGTAGCGCAGTCAATGGGGGAGCCACGGCCATCAATCCCCGCCGTCTGTACCCCAGGTAATTCAATCCAAGATACTTCGACTTCAGTTACGCTATTCGCATAGCTGAAGTTGCGTATCTTGGATCGCTCCCTCCCCCCACCCCCAGTGTAGACCAGCCCTGTGTGATTTAATGATTAACCAATCTAAGTTATTAACCAATCAGGATGCTTTAACTATGCTATTAACCAATTGTAGTTGATAAACTAATAATACTTGGTCAGTCACATTTTTACATATATATATATATATATAAATATAAAACTAAATATTTTCCTGTCATACTGTTTAAATATGAATATATAGTACTATAGTAAATGAGACAATGAATTCACACTACTGTGGCTCTTTTTTGTAAGGTTGATCACTAATTTGGCTCCTGAATCATTGAGGTCTGAGTATCTGTGGTGTAGGCTATGCTGGTGCACACTAAAAATTCCCTAGTGCACTTTAACATAGGACCGAACAATACTACATTGAAACATACTAGGGAACTTCTAGTGCTCACCACCATAAACTACAGAGGCCAGTTAATGTGCAGCACATTAGTGTGCTTTAGAAATGACACCCTGTAGTGCGCTTTCCACACCGTGTAGACAAGCCCTCATTTTACACATCTTTAAAATAATTGTTATAGTAATTACTTACCCCACAAAGTTGAGGTGAGGATTAATGTTGTAAAGCTCTTTCAGATCCTTGATAAAAGTGCGATAGATACATATTAGTCATTACTGTTATTATGTAAACATTGCCAAGCCTGTTTGGTTTGTTCTCACATGCTTCTCAGTTAAACATACATATATTTAGAATATCTGACATAATTCCTTCATGAACAGTCAATCAAGACACATAACAAGCTCTTATTGTATTAAAAGTGCCACATAAGCCATTTTAAAAACATTTAAACACACTGGATTACTAGAAGATCACAGCATCATTTAGGAATTAAAGTTAGACTCTGTAAAAAAAAAAGGGGGGGGGAAGGGGGCTTTACCAAATCTAGTATGAACAAAAAAGTGTTTTTTTTAATTCAGCCCCCCCAAAAAGATTTTAAGTGTTCACATTCTCCTGCAGTGCTGTGAACCCCGCCCCTCTAAATACACAATAACATTATGCTATAGCACACAAAACAGATTATAGACAAAAGTCTAGTTCCCCTGTCCAAATAAAGGTAAATGTAAAAACAAATAAGCAGCTGATAAAGTGAAAGTACATGAGGTTTTTTTAATTATTTCAGTTCTAGTGGCCAAAAGCAAAGTTTCCCAAACCTTTCAAAGCTGAGCCCCCATTCAGGAAAATTAAGCTAATCACAACCCCCTGCTATCCCTCCATGTAGTGTTACAGGCCTATCCAAAATGAGCTATCACTCAGAATCGATTGTATAGATTTCATAACATTATACTTCCTCTTCTTTCTTATCTCCTTTGATGAACAGTAAAATAGTTAACAATGTTGACATTTAAAGTGGCATTGGAATCTGAGTTTGCACCCATTTAAATGAACTGGGCAGCGTTATTGCTTCAGGCTCTCCACAAACTCAGCAGGCAGAATTGATGCATCACTTACACTGAGGTCACATTTTAAAGCATTTCTTTGCAATCATAACAGCCAGAGACTGACTCCCATCACAATATTGAGGATAATTTTCTCATCAGTAACTCCAGTTAATATTATGCAAGTTATGCACCTAAATGTCCCTGTCAACATGAGAAAATACTTTTTAATAGGTACTTTATATAGGTGGGAAATGTTCCAGGGAAACTGGTTCAGTAGGCCAGAGAACTATATATGGTCTACCTTTAGATCTTTAATTAATAGGGATCCACTGATATTTACTACTATAGTAACTGACTGAGCAACCTTGACTCACAAAGTAATTCTCATGGAAGTATCTCATTGACTTCAGTGGGACAACTCACCTAACAAAGGGATGGGCCTTTAATCACCACAAATCTAATTGAGCATTATAATGTTCCAGTCACATACATTGATGCTTTATGGGAGGCAAAAGAGACACAGACTTTTAATATAGCATAAGCACCCAAAATCAAATGAACAAGGAGTACCCAATAATGTGGGAATGTTTTTCTGAAAGGTAATAAGGCTTCTGTTTCAGGGCTCAGCACTGCTAATATTAGTAAATCATACCCACAAAGAAAGTAGGGCAGCGTTATTAAGGACAGTGTGGAATCATGAATCTAATACTGTACACAAGAGCTGTGTCTCACATATTGGATGTGGAAAACATATGACTGGGCTCCTATTGTTCTAATAATGAAGCAGGAGGAAACTGTGATACAGTAATGCAAGAAATGAGAACATGCAACTAACTATTTACCTCTAATGCCCCACTTCTGCACACTAAATCCCCACTCACATCAGTGGAAAGCTATTGCTTTTAATCACATTAGTCAAACCAGATTCAAAAATCAGATTAACGCATCCACATTCACCCAATAGATTTGACATGATTTGTTTCCATTAAGACATAGTTTACGGTGTTAGTCAGAGGCTGAGCCATGTTTGAGTCTATCCCCCAGCAAGACCCAAACATGGACTGGACAGGTCTGGGTGAAATAATCACAGTGAAATGACATAAACCTTGAAAATTGAGGTTTCCACTTTTGTTATTATTTGGTCTAATTTCACACAGAAAAAAAAACCTGAAATTTCAAAACAGACTAATTTCTGAGCAAAAAATCTCAATGTTCTGAAATTTGGAATGTGATATTTTGTTTTGACAAAGAACCATTTTTACCCTGAAAGTGTTGATCGTTTCACATAGTTTAATGCAAAAACCACCATGAATTCAGGGCCTGAAATGGCCTGCAATGAAATTGTAAATATTTGTCAAGACAAGTAGTGAAAAAATATTTGCTGTTGTTCTAGTACCAGCTTAAATCACAGTTTCAAAATAGCATCATGATGATATAAATCCTGCTGTACAGCTGTGTTTAATGCTTTGAATTAGTGTGGACACAAGACTTAAAATTCTGAAATTATTCTTTTAATTTAAAACAAATAAACTTGCTTAGGCGTGGTTCCTCCCTCCACCTGTCAGATTTACACTACACTTAACTGGTGTCTAATGGGCTTTAGCTGTCACTGATTGCTGTCTTCTATTTCCCTTTGTATCGTAGGCAGTGCATCATGTAGTGGTATTTGATCTGAACGCTGAGGGCTGCCAGCATGCCTTACTTTTTTTACAAAGGTACAAAGGCAATTATAAACGGTCTCAGAATAATTCAGAAGCAAGG
Organism: Trachemys scripta elegans; assembly: GCF_013100865.1. NCBI lineage: Eukaryota > Metazoa > Chordata > Testudines > Emydidae > Trachemys > Trachemys scripta. Next base: position 173,430,755 of record NC_048299.1, read on the forward strand.
GCTGGGATTACAGAGTTCAATAACCTTCACACACACAGCAGCATCACAGTGGAAAATGCTGGACTGCAGCTTGGAAACATAGAAGCCTGATTCCGTCCTATTCCTGAAGGAAGATCTAACTGTAAAAACACTGGGGCAGATTCTGAAGTCAATTATACTGCATAAAATCTAGAATCACTCCACTGACTTCAGTGGAGTTACGCTGGGTTCCTGCCGGTTTAATTTAATGCCAAATTTGGCACAGGCCTAATAATGTTATAATGAGTTCAAAATCAAGAGAGTAAGCATTGAGCAAACTAGCTCAGAGAAATAAGGACCAAAGATGAACACCAGTTCTTTTCCTGAATGGAAACCAAATGGAATCCTTTATGGATATTCCCATCTCAATCCCTATCCTCCAAATCCTTATTGCAGCCCTTAACTGTCCACTTTTCTCCCTATAAACTCCAATAGACCCCAGCTCCCTCCCTTCCTGCAACTTCTAAAAGGCATTCTGCAGGATGTGGGAAGTCTGATAATATGTCTGCTAGGCCTTGAGTTGCTGCTGCATTGAAACCTAAAGCTCTCTGGGGCTCCCCTGGTCAGAGGTACACAATGCCTTCGGAGATGTCTCTTACTGAGGATGTTCTCCAATGTGAGATCTGTTGGAGGTCACAAAAGGGTAACAGCAGGGATAATGAGACAGGGAGGGCATGGAGGGTGAGGGGAAGGTACAATGGAGGAAAGGGTAAGGTATTTAGCTTGGTGAGAGAGAGAAAGAAAGAAGGGAGGCAAAAGCTAGGGAAAGAGTACATTCTGGATAAGCATCCAAGTTTTGGGGTGACTAATCTGAACTGAAACCACTCAAGGAAACAACACAGCTGATAGGCTTTCATGAAAGAAAACTCTATCCTCCTGAATGAGTGTGTTTCCTGCCTTATGTCTTGACACACACGCCACCTAGCCATGTACACAAGCAGTAGCACTATATGCAGGACATGCAAAATTCAAATTTCAGATTGGCCTCTTGCCCCCTCACGCATTGGGTTTGTGAGAACAACTAGGTCCTGGAGGGATAGGGGATGTACCATTTTAATAGCAGCCCATCAAGGATTTCTTTTCCTCCAGGCACAACACAAAGGGGAATACTATATGATCACTCAACCGGGCCTTCTGTCAATTTACCTACATTTTTAAGGGCAGGGGAAGAGCCTTGTTTAGATTTCCTTTTTTGACACCAAGACAGAAGGGAAAGCACTCACAGACAAGCACAACAGTGCTTATGAGAGGGAGAGCTGGCTAGTGAAAGGAGAACTACCCAGAATAAGCTAATATACTTGTCTACTTCTGTTGCTATCCCTTCTCCTTGTAAAAGATCACTTATTCTGATAGTCTTCTCATTATTGTTGCCAAGCTGCCTGCTAAGCAATTTGCGGCCAAAGCTGATTATTCCACATGTTGAATCATTACTTCAGAACTAATAGTTGGAGTGTGTCTGCAATGGGAAATTTTGGACCCCTCATTCTACATCAGCACAGCTCCACCAGTGGTAGCAACACTGGAAGTTGCACTGTATTGTAAACAGAATTTAGGCATTTTTTCCACTTTGTCACTTAACTTCAGAAGAGCTTATTTAGGAGCCCGTCCTTCTCCCTTGACAATCAATGGCAAAACTTTCATGGACTTCAATGGACATAGGATAAGGCCCTTGATGGACAAACAGCCCTGTGGAAGAAGGAAGCAGAAGACTGTATCAAATAAAAAAGAAGTGAAGTTAGGAGGATTGAGGAATGAGACGAAGCAGGATTTTTTGTACTACATCTCTAACATGTAGTTAGTTTACTGCAGTGGATACTCATTTATCTGAATGCTGGTTCTCTAAAACTGTGTTTATCTAAAATGAGATCATGTCCTCTTAGTGTGCATTAAGGCCAATATTGTCAAACTTGGATGACTAAATTTAAGCATCTACGTCCATAGGTAAGCATCTACCATAACTAAGTGGCCTGATTTTAACTCTCATTAACTTCAGTACTCAGCACCACTGAAAATCTGGCCGCTTAGTCATTTAGATGTATAATATATAAAAGACACCTGTCTCAGGCTCTGAGTGGCTGTCCACAAATTAAAAATACAGTTGCATAAAAAGATTGAATTTACAGCTGCTCCGCACCCCAAAACCAGAAAATAATTAGCAACGATTAAATCAAAACCCAATCAATATCCCCTCCCCTTTATCGCAGTAACTTTAGGCACCCAAATGTGAAAGTCTGGCCTGTATACATGGAAAAGTCCCCTGCTTATCCAAACCGTCATTCATTGTTATCATGTTATTATTTGTATTGTCCTGAGGGCCCAGCAAAGATTGGGGCTCCTCAGTTCTAGATGCTTAATGAGAGATGGTCTCTGGCCCAAGACACATGCTGGGATGGGAAACAGAGGGACAAACACTTTTCTAAGGTCACACACAGCAGGCCAGTGTCAAAGCCAAGAATAGAACCCAGGTCTCCTGAGTCTCAGTCCAGTGCCCTACGCTTTCTGTCATCTAAATTAGTTTTACATCCCTGTTCCCTTTGGAAAAATGAAGTTTCTTCGGCTATATAATTAAGAAACACAGCAAAATCTGTATTCAACCCTTTCTTGTTTTACACAACATGGCCAAAGTATCCTCATCGCTACTGAGTGCAAGTTTACTCCTTTATTAGACCACCTTTGGTAAGCAGCCGGTTTTTGTCAGTCCCTTGCATGGATGCTTACAAGACATTTCCTTTATATAATTTATTCATTATAATTGTTCTGATTACACCAGGATAAGTAAATGATAATGATTCATAACATGTAACTTTCTTTTCAATCATACCTCAAGTATATATACCACTGCACTCTAATGGCGGAAATCAAGTATTAATTCTGTCCTGTCTTACCCATGGGATGCAAATCAGGGCAGTATTTAGCCCTCTGCGTTATACATTGCTGTCAGGCTAACTACAGCAAAACATAAAGTGAGTTGTGCACCTGAGAAATCGCATGTGGAATATGCATGTCAAAATACTTAAATTCCTGTGTCCGTATCCATAAAATGAGACACTGACCGGCTTTGTAAAGTACTTTGAGATCTACAGATAAAAATGTAAGCTATATATGAGGTTGATCATATTATTATTATTATTATTATTATGGCCTGCTATCATTTGGCAAGTGAACCCTGCTGTTTCAGGTGAATTTTTTCAGCCTCAGTGCTGTGCTTATTGATTTGACTAAATGCAGAAACAGAATGAATGTCTACAAAACCTTTGAGAGATGAGTACACCTAAGAGTTTTGAACAAGTTGAACAAAGTTTACAAACCCCAAGATTGCCTAACTTCATGTCAGTTCATCACAGGACTGTGCCTGGGCCCATATCTTTTTTCCCAGTCCTGCACAGCAGTGTCAATTCTTCTTAAAGTCACATTTTTCTGCTACGTGGGATCTCTCCAGGAGTCTCCAAACAACCACGGGACTAAACAAAAATGAAATCTGTGAAGCAGGTTATTACCAAACTGTTCCATTTTAAGCTTTTCAGCTTCTGTACCAATAGATGTTTGAGGCTGGAGATATCTGGATTGTGGTTTAAACTAAGAAATTTCAAACTCTAGGAGACTGGGAAAACTCTGCCATGCACAGAAATTAGCCATATATTAATGCAAACATACCTTTCGATGAGAGGGGAAGATCTTAAGAAGCTACACAGTATGCTTAGTCATTAAGTTTTAATCACCAAATACTGCTGGATTGTACAAGAGGAAACAGGCATTAGCCACTCAGGATGGATTCTACTATCGATCAATAAGTCTAGGAAAGTACTCTTCTCCTGATCCACAGACAGCGGGTAAGCCCATGGGGGCACTCCTATTGCAGGAGTGAGGATATGTGTAGTGTTTCCTTAAAACTGGAGCAGGAGCAGAAGGGATGATCCACATGATTAAGGGAGGCCTAGTCCTCCTAGTTCTCTGTTTCCCCATTCCAGCATCTTCCTGTCTTAAACTGAAGGGATTTCTAGGTGATTATTTTCTCCCTCAGCAGAACAAATATTACCAGCTATGAGCTTGCCCCAAAGCCCATTGAAGACAATGCATCTTGGATCAGACCCCATGTGCACCTGTGTTGTGTGTACAACAAATACAATGCCAGGGGGGAAAATTCCTTCCCATTGGTTTTCTGTTTGGATTCTCAGCTGCCCATTTCCTGAAACTTCCATTGAAACCTGCAGGATGTTGGGATCACTGGTTCTGCACAGCCTTCTATTTAGCACCACTCAGATTATAATTATCTCACCTTTCTAATAAGTGCTTATGGAACAATATTTATGAGCTGTTTCGTCTCTCCTCCATAGGTACTAAGAAGCTAGTGTTCAGTGACAACAAACAGTAAATCAATTTTCTCTACTGCTGTGATCCAAAGGCCCTTTGGGTTGGAATAGCAATATTGGCAATGACTGGCTGAGGTAACAGTGACTCAGAAGCAGACCTGAGACAAAAGATACAACTAGCATGAGGAATTCGGTTCACAAAAGCACTCCTTTGAATTGCATCAGTCTGAGGAAGATGCAGAAACAGGAAAAGGGAGCGGGGAAAAGAGCAAAACGGTGTTTGTTACCATGGAAAAGGCAGATGAAGACCTTTAGGAGAAATTTCAAGAAAGAAATGAATAAATGGGTAACTTAGAAAACAAACAAACCCCACTATTACTTATTCAGGGGAGCTCCCTATAGAGAGTGGTAGCATGACAAAGGAGAAGTGAAGCACCAAACCCCAGAGTTCTTTGGGTGAACGGTCTGGCATCTGTTTGCTTTTGGGGGCAAAACTCAAAACCATTTTTGTGCAATTTGTCACACTTGGAAACATTCTGGATATCTTGTCTTGGCTTCAGAAGTCACATGTAGCATAAGAATTTCACAAGATCTTTCATTTGTTCAGTCAAAAGCAGCTCTCACAGCTACCAATAACAGGGCCCTGAAAACCAAAATGCAAAAAGATTTAAACTCTTTTAAAATAAAGGAACAAATTGCTCTCAAATCCCCTCTACAAACACACCCCACTCCTTGCAATGCCTCACAAAGAGAGGGGGCTTCTATTTTGTATTCAGTCCGTTATTTCATGGTATACCTCAGAGTCTGGAGGCTTTACCTTCCCAAAAGCATTTTTCTCCTTTTGTCTCTGAAGCAGCCAGTCTTATAGAACCGTGGTTCTCAACTGGGTTTCAGGAAGGGTCCACCAAAATAAACCAGAGAGCTTGCAAAAAATAAAAGCCGTTTCACCTCACGCTATTTGTTCACATTGCTTTTTCTTTTTTTTTTTACCAGAGCTCGTGTTAATTTTCCTGTATGATATGCTGAAACCTATTGGCTTCAGCAGGCTGGCATTAGGGGCTAGCAAGCAGGGCAACTGCCTGGGGCCCCATGCCACAGGGGGCCCTATGCAATGGGGCTCAGGCTTCAGCTTCAGCCCCAGGTGGCAGGGCGCAGGCTTTGGCTTCAGCCCACACGGTGCGGGTTGGGCATATTAATACTTCAACATAATATTCATTTTTTTATTTTAATACATATCTTATTTTTTTATATATTTTATATGTGTGTTTAACTGTAGAACTATCAATTTAATACAGCTTTGAATCTACTGGATACGCAGAAAACCAGTTGTTTGGGCACAGGTGGGCCGTGGACTTTTTATAGCATGTTTGGGGGGGGGGCCTCAGAAAGAAAAAGATTGCAAGCCCCTGCTATAGAACTTCCTCTGAACACCTAAACAAGGGGAACAGGAAAATAAACTGGAGTTAACCCCATGTTCACCAGATAGCAGAGAAGGCCTCTGTAACTGTTTATTTTTTCATCTTAAATTAAAATAAGTTGCTCTCTCTCCCTTTGCAACAGTTGAAGCTCCTGTTAGGCTAAGAGACCCCCTAGGAACATTGGGTTTCATAGAGTGAGGCCGGCTCTTAGCAACCATGCTGGTTTCCGCCACATGATTAGGGCTCTACCAAATTCACAGTCCATTATGGTCAATTTCATGATCATAGGATTTTTAAAATTGTAAATTTCATGATTTCAGCTAATTAAATCTGAAATTTCACGGTGTTGTAATTGTAGGGGTCCTGACCCAAAGGAGTTCTGGGAGGGGTCGCAAGGTTATTGTCGGGGGGGGGGGGGGTTGCGGTATTGCCTCCTTACTTCTGCACTGCTGCTGGTGGGGTGCTGCCTTCGGAGCTGGGCGCCTGGCCAACAGTTGCCACTCTCCAGCCCCCCAGCTCTGAAGGCAGCGCAAAAGTAAGGGTGGCAATACCGTAACCCCCCTAAAATAACCTTGTGACCTCCTGCAACTCCCTTTTGGGTCAGGACCCCCAATTTGAGAAACACTGGTCTCCCCCGTGACATCTGTATAGTATAGGGTAAAAGGACACAAAAGACCAAATTTCACAGTGGGAGACCAGATTTCAGGGTCCGTGACATGTTTTTCATGGCCATGAATTTGGTAGGGCCTTACACATGATATAAGAACAACTAGGACAGCATAATCCTCCCGACGACTGGAATTGGGTAGTTTCTCTTCAAATAATTTGCAAGCCCTCTAGTGGGCCTCCTGATCTTCAACTGCAGAAGCCACCAGTATGCGTACTTAGCTAGGCTTTGTATGTTTGTATATAGTCAGTAAACACAGTTATTTGGAACTGTGTTCCTGTAGTTTCCTCATATTCATTATGTTGTGTAAAGAGCAAAGACAACATTGCTGGTAAAGGTTTTACTAAGAGCTAGGCTGATAAATTTCCAGGTATCACATAAATGTGGGTCTGACACTTCCTTGGGATGCCCAGGACTGAGTTATTCCCCTGCCTCTAGTGTGCGGGAGTCTTTCTTGTGGGAGCTGGGTGCCAGTGCCTGCACAGCACCAGGCTTTCAAGCACTCTCCTCAGGACTCTGCCTGTCCCACTTTGCTTTGCAGGTTTCAACAGGTGCATCTTGAGCCCTCTTGAAGAGTGTTCCTCTGAAGCGTCCAGCCCCTGTCACAGGGCACTCACAGTAATTACCAGGTTCACTACTCCCAAGGAAATATACTATCCACACACCAGCTTGTTTGAGTCAACTGTCAGCTCCAGTGTAACAACCCAGCACTGTAATCTATTTATAGTGAAAACAAATATAGTGCATGTTTATTAACAAAGGTTAAGATTTAAGAGATAGTGAGCAAGGGTAAAAAGAACAGCAGGTTACAAATAAAACAAAGTATAACACCCTTCCTAGAGATGAAAACTTAACTGGCTACAATCCATATCTAAAGCAGTCTTATCTCACCTAAACCTTTTCTGTAGAGCTTGCTGGTTTTCAGTCCAGCATCCAGAACATTCACAAATAACAACCCCACACATACCCTGCTACAGGTGTTCCTCAGTGACACCAAAATGTCCTTTTGCTTCTCCTTATACTTCCCCAAATCCATTGTCTTTGTTTCCCAATCAGGCTGACCCCTGGGGTACAGACTCCGCTGTGCTATCCCCTGTTGAGTTCACATCCCCCTATTGGTTCCCTATATAAATGGGTTTGCAGTATATTGGCTTACAATGTTAATTTACAATGAACATAGATAAATCAGCATTCCTTTGTCTAGGAAAACCTCGTTGGTCAACCCTACCAGGAACACCAGCCCTAAAATATATTTTCAGTACATACCTACAACTTCTTAAATATCACCCATACATAATCACACAATAATTATGAGGATCAGTATGACATCAGCTTTCATCTGACACCCCACATGACCCTTTATGGTTAAATACTGTAAATGCTGTGTATTATGTGTAGTGAGTTTGTCAGATCTGATAGGAGTGGCTGTAACAGAACAGGGGACCCTTTGCTAGTTGGCACTGAAGGGCTCTTAGGGTCACAGTGAACACTTCCCATTAGCACACAGCAAAACTTATCCGACATCCCCCAGTGCCACAGAGTCAAAGACAGCACAATTACCAGTATAAGCACCAGTGTTTGTAATTCTAGAAGAGTGAGCTGAAAAATAATTTTTCACGTGGATATAAACAAATCCAAGAATGAGTCAAAGATGCAATAACTGTATGAGGAGGCCATCGGCCGGGGCTGAGAGATAGGTCCACTGCCTGGTAAATCAACATTTGAGCAGATCTGTTCCATTAGAAACCGCTCCCCCGTTGAATGGCTGTGTGCGCACTCATCCTGCACATTACCCTAGCTGAAACTCTTGTGGTTTCTAGGCAGCAGCTCCACCAGCTGCCCAAAATGAAGACTCTCTCTAGCCAAGTTAGAAGGAGCTGTACTAAGCCTGATTGAAGTGTCTCTTTATATTTACCAGTGCTTTTTGCCAGGTGCAGAAATATGTTTACAATGAATACATAAGGCTCATTGTTTTAAGATCCATCTAATAACAAGGAAGAAACTAAATTTCAGATAATAATACCTAGCTCTTACCATCAGTAGATCTCATAGCACTTTACAAATTATTCCCATTTTACAGATGGGGAAACTGAAGCACAGAGCAATGAAGTGACTTGCCCAAGGTCACCCTGCAGGCCAGTGGTGGAGCCAGGAATAAAACCCAGGTCTCCTGAGTCTCCACTGCTTGCTCCATTAGGAGCCCCTAAGAATTCCTTATGCAGCACTGCTAATCCTCCATTTGACCCACTTTCATCTCTTCCCTAAGCCCGACAAGCCTCATGTTGTAGGCTCTATCCTTCTCTCCATGGCAATGCAAAGTACATAATTACTAAGCTATTTGGGTTAGCCAACAATGATAAATTTTCTCTTTCTAAAACATATATGATTTCTACACTGATCAAAAGCCGACAGTGCTGTTAGTCATTGCTCTAAGAAGGGAAGATAAGAGTGAAAAATATCACTCCCATGAATAAGGGGCAATTTGAAGCTGTAACATTATTAGCTCTTTTTTGCTGTGAAATATGAAAGTGCGAGAAGATTAAACAGCATTTTGTGCGCAACCTGCTCTTTTAGGAAAAGCCAAAGAAGCTTTAGGAGATTGCCTAAATATAGGAATTGCTGCATTTTTGAGTCCATGCTATGGAGCAAGGGAAACTCTGATAAAAGAAAATGTTCAAGGGAGAACAGAGTGAGAAGAGACATTTCAAAAGGCAGCCATCTAAAGCACAAAGGCCTGATCCTGCAGTGCTAATGCAGACAAATCTTTACAATGGCAATTTGCCTATGTTACGACTGCAGGATCTGTGTCAAAAGGAGGAGGAGGAAGAGAGCACGCTTTCAAGAACATCCTTCATTTGTCCTCTAGTCTAGATAATTCTCTTTGTCTCTGTCCATGGTTTAGCATCACCACACACAAAGCACTGGGATTTCTGATATCGCTTACAATGGGGGAGGGAGTTACAATTATAAGAAAGAGCCTAATAATGTATGTAATAATTGTGTGTTAATGTCCAATATTCAACTGGGAGACCAGAATAGCTACTTTTAGATTGGGGGAAATGCCTTCCGTTCTTTTTTTGTGTTTAAATCAGAGATTTATCTGAGAAACTGGGCTGATGTGTTGAATAAATGCCCATTTTATATTCTTCTTGGAGATATTTGTTTGCTCAAATACACTATAGATTTTAACATATATATTATTAATTCCTTAAAGGGAAAAAATACAAACAAGCTGAAGTGGTGACATAAACCAGGGGCCCAGATATGCACCTTCCTCTGTAAGTCAGGCAGTTGGGCTTCTAATTTCTCAGTTTGTTCCCATAGAACTCCCCTAAGCTATGCCCTGGCAAAAGTTAAAAAGACAAAATCTCAGCCTGGCCTTAGAATTTCCTGGTTTTGTCAGGCTGTGTCCCACCTTTTGTGTTGGTTACACACTCATCTGTTCTCAGGGTGTGTCTCCACTGCAAAATTAGCCTGATATCAGCACCCAGATCTAAGCACCCAGGTTAGCCTGGGATGGCTATGAGCAGCCACACTGCAAAGCCCTACCCGAGTTACTGTATCCTCTTCACTGGTGCTGCACTCCCCTGTATGTGCCCTGAGGAGATCTGGAGCATATTCCAAGGCTCTTTGTGCTGAGCAAGCTGAGCCATTCTATGATTTTTCCCAGTGAATTGTGGGAGAACTTGCCTGTCCTTCTGGACGCATAAGGGAATTGTGGGAAGGTGCTGGAGGGCTGTCAGCAGCACTCGAGAGATTCAGCCTGTATCTTCATTGCATAGTGGGCCGGTTACCAGCCTAAGTAAAGGAGCACCCGAGCTCTGAACCAGGCTCCTCTCTGTGCCAGGTAGCTTGGGTATAAAGCAGCACCAAACTTGGGTGAGAGGGTTTGGTGCGTGGATGAGAGGGGAATAGGGGCAACACCAAAGTAAGAGCCTAGCCTGACTTTGCAATGAAGACATGCCCTCAGTGTCATATAAGTAAAGACAATAAGTGCCTGTCCCAGTGGTCCCTGCCTTTGGATTTTATCCCGTGTTCCTTTCCCCTCTCTTCTTTACCCACCCTCCTGCTTCCTCTTTTAAACTTTTTAGACGGGCCCCTTGCACAAACATCTGAGAAACACTTTAAAGCAAGAGAGCTTTTAAAGGGTTTTGTTTTACACTAGTGAAAATGAGAGTGACATGCCTTCAGGCTGCACAGGAAATGTAACCACCCTGGGCAGGAGCTGTACACTTGTGGTTGTTGAGGTCCATTTGCTATTTCGTCACCGCATGAGTCAAGCTTAAAAACCAAGCAGAGCCAGGTTAGAGGACATGACACACAAAGCATGTGTTGGGCAAGTCATTAGTCCCTCTGTCTCTGCAAAATACCTCCCCACTTCACAGGGCTGCTGTGAGGCTTCATTCTCTATTTTAAAGCACATTGAGAGTCCTCAGCTGGACTGCAACTAGAGCAGAGCAAAGTATGAATATTTTAAACAGTGCGGGTATTAAGAAATGACAGTAACAATAGCTAACAATAATTAGCTTCCTGTTCATTTCCAGATGCAATTCAAAGTGTCCATGTTCTTCTCGGAAACATTTTGTGGTTGATGTCCCAGGTGTCTAGATGCTGCCACAGTTCTCTCTGGGGCAATTCCAGCCACCTCCTCCATGGCTGTGTAAGGTCCCCTGCCAGCATAGTTTGGTGGCACTGGGAGGAAAAGAATTTGAGGGGTCAGATATGGGGTGCACACCATGTTTGTTGCACAGTCCCCTGCATGGAATCTGTGTTCTGCACCATGCAGGGGCAGACTGGGGGATGTTTGGCATCAGGGCCAGGGAATCCCCCACCGTACAGATCCTCTTGTGCTTGCTCTTGTGAAGGATGTGGGCGAAAGGAGAGCTAAAGCAGACTTAATGGCATGGAGAGAAAGATTTCCCCACCCCCACGCATCAGCCCATTATCCCGTCCAGCTCCTTGGGTTAGGCAGTGGGCTGAGGATTTGGCCTTTAGTGCCCTAAGTACCCAACAGTTGGGATCTATGGGGATGCTTGAGCTTAGAGCTCCAAGAGGTTGCCATGAGGGCTGTGAGCTGGAGATCTCAGTGGAGGGCGCTTGACTCAGTAATTAGCTCTTCCACTTTGCCTGACAGAACCAGGCTGTTGCGCTCTGTGGCACGCTGCAAGGTTGACCCAAGCAAGTGGGTTTAGAAAGGAGGGGTTTAGTTTGGAGGGGCTTGTTTAGCTGGGGTAGGCGATCTTTTCAGTGTTTCTTTAGCATGATGAGGATTTGAATAGTGTATGCATGTGGGGTCCAGAGACTTGCTGACGGGTGCAGCAAGCCAATGGAAAGAATAAATAAAACAGTTTAATGAATAAAATGCAACAGGAATTGAGGCTACAGAAAGTTACATGTTGACTTTGAAACAGGGCTTCATGTGACCGTTGGATGTGTTACATAGTGCTAGTCTGGAGACCACAGAGCAGTCTGGCTCACGGAAAGTTCACTCTTGCTCATGCTTCATAGGAGCACGTGCCTCAGCTTCCTGAACGAAAGCAGTTAGATTACTCACTCGGACTCCAGTCATTCACTAACATGTGAGTAACTTTATATAAGTGCATAAGTGGTTGAAGATCAGAGCCCATGTTTTCTGCAAGCAGCCACTTTCCTGCTTCTTTAGGGTGGAGCGGTGTGGGTCAGGGGGTAGGAGTGTGACAGGCAAACAAAAAGGGAAGACAGGAGAATTAAAATGTCCTTTTATGAATTCAGTCTGAACAGTGCTTGGGCCAAATTCTGTCCTCTGTTACACCTGGGCAACTTCAAGGGGTCAGCAGTGCCTTGGTAGATTAGGGATACAGTTACAGCAATGCTTGTAAAAATCACAGTGCTGAGACATTAATTTCATTGTTATAGATCCCTATTTATGTGCTGCAGCCAAAAGGGGAAAATACTTATTGTTATTACTGTAGCAGCTAGAGTGGGGTGTCATTGTGCGAGGCACGGTACAAACGGATACTAAGAGACAGTCACCGTGCTGAAGAGTTTAGAGTCTAAACAAAGGGTGAGAGAAAAGAAACGCTGTTAGCCCCTTTTTACAGATGGGACACTGCAGCACAAAGAGACTGATTATCACACAGGAAGTCGGTGACCCAGAACTGAACCCAGATCTTCAGTCCAGTGTTTTTACATGTCTGGACAGTACTGGGCAAATTGCCTCAGTGACATTCTGTGCAGGGCCGGCTCCAGGCACCAGCAAACCAAGCAGGTGCTTGGGGCGGCACATTTTCAGCATTTCAGCCAGCCTCTTTTTTTTTTTTTTTTTTTTTTTTGGCGCTTGGGTGGCAAAAGCCTAGAGCCAGCCCTGGCAGCAGCAGTGCGTCCTGCACTGGGGACGCCCTGAGGCCGCTGCGGTTCGCGTCGGGGAGCAGCACCCGCACCTTATGGCCGGGCGGGCTCCGAGCGCGGAACACTCGGGCTGGGGGCCGCCCTTCGGGGCACATGGAGCCACCTGCAGGTGCCGCAGGGCGGCCGCCCCCCAGCTCCACAGCCGGGGCTGGGCGAAGCAGCTCAAGTGGCCAGGGACTGCGGCAGGGCGGCCAGGAGCAGCAGCAGGAGTGGGGCCATAGAGGGCGGGGCGCTGCCATGCAGGGCCCGCGTCCCGCTCTCCGGGGCTCCGCTCCCTCTGAGGCTGCCCTGCCCCGGCTCCTCAGCCCCCTGCTGGGGCGGTCCCCCAGCTCTGTCCTCCCCGGTCCCGGCCGGTCCTGGAGACGGGAGCCCCGGCTGGAGGGACCCTGGGCTGAGGTGCGGCCCGAGAGCCCCGCTGCTTACCCCGATCCTGCCAGCACTGGATTGGCTGGAGGTAAGGTGGGAGCGGGTGGAGTCAGCGCTGGTGGGGGGAAGCCCAGCGCTGGGGTGGCAGGCAGTGCAGGTAGGGTGGGGTGGGAGGGAGAGCCTAGAGTTGGGGCGGCCGGGGGTGCGGGTGGGGTGGTGGGGAGAGCCCAGTGCTGGGGCAGCAGGGGGTGCGGGTGGGGGAGAGCCCAGGGCTGGGGTGGGGGGCAGCCAAAAATTTTTTTGCTTGGGGCAGCAAAAAACCTAGAATCGGCCCTGATTCTGTGATGGATTGATTAAATCTTCATTACACCATTTTTATTCGGAAAGGTGTTAGTTTGCCAGCGACCTTATGTACTGACTTGTAAGACTTATAAAATAGTTTAGTTGACTATGGATCAAAGAGCTACCATCCCAAGCCTGTTTGACTATAGAGAAAATCTAGCAAAACCAAGCTTATTGGCATGCATTTTGCATTCGCTGTGTGACCTGGCCATAACTTTTCTTTCCTCTGTCATCTTGTCCTAAGTCTATAAGATGTTATGACGGTTCCACAGTACTGCACTGGTGTCATTTTCTGACCATTTATTTCATTTTCTGATTCTAAGGATAGAAATTAGATTTGGTTTTGTTGTCAAAAGCTCATTAATTGGAGGAGATGGCATGTTGGCATTCACGCACTTTGTTTTAGGCTTACAGTATACTCCCGCTTATCCGAATAGCGCAGGGGACCTGGATTTTATTTGGGTAATTGGGAGTTCAGATCATCGAGAGGGCAGGATCCATTCAGCCATTCATCAGTGGGTTGGCTTCCTCTGCAGATGGGGTCTCCTCTTCACAGTCCTGGCCAAGGGTCTCTGCTCTGCCCTGCCAGGACTGCATCCCCACCACCACCACCACTGCACCTTGCAGGGATCTGGTATCATTGGCCCTGTGGCAGCATAGGGAGTCCTCTGCAGCTCTGCTGTCACAACCCTGCTCACTCACTCCTGTGACAGTGGAGCTGCACAATGGTCCCTGAGCTGCTGCCGGAGCCATTCAGCAGCAGGACGGCCTCTCCTATGGCCAGTGGTGAGGACTCATCCTCTTTCTCCTCCTAACAGTCCTGGCTGGGAGGTCTCTGCTCTATTATCCAAACCTCCTCATTATCCGAACCTCTTCCCTTATCCCCCAGCATGAGATACCTGCCCTCTGTGGTATGGATCACATGCTGGGGGGCAAGGGAAGAGGTTTGGATAATGTGGGGGTTCGGATAACAGGGTTTTGGATAAATGGGAGTATACTGCATATGAAATGGGTTTTTGAGAGGAGTAACAATGTGGGCTCTGCATTTTCATTATAAACCTTCCTTTTCAGAGCTTTACCTCTTGGTTGTAATAATTCAGTCTAGCGCAAGAGTAGATGGTTTTTATTTATTGATATGATTTTTGAATTAGGAAAGTGTAAAGAAAATAACTCATTGTGGGTTTCATGTTATGCACATGAATAGCACAGAAATGGAGGAGGAGCCAGATTTCCAAAGGCATTTCAGCACCTAAAAATGCAGATGGGTACTCCTTATGATTTACAAAAGCGCCTAAGCAGGTTAGGCGCCTAATTCCTATTGACTTTCCTGAGGGCTTTCAAAATTAATTTTGCAGGTAATTTGTTCATTTGGAGCCATTATCAGACACTCATTTTGTGACATCTAATAAAGTGACTCCACAATATAAGATGTCACTGACTGGCCAAAGGGATGACACCACAGAGCTTGGGTATATTGCTATCTACCGACTTACTGCTGCCCTCTAATTTCTTTTTAAATGAAAATACTATGTCAAGAATCCTGAAGAAATTAAAAGCAAGGGACAGTGAACAAAAGTGACTGAGAAGTTGTAAGATATCACACGACTTTGTTACGTTATGCGCCACAGCACACTTCAGAATTTTAAGCATTTAGCATAAAAAGCTACATGGAGAAGTTACACAAGAAAAATGTGTGACCTCAGTTTCTGTGACATCATTTCATTGAAGGGCAGAGTGACAGTCTTGGAGATGGAGCCTGTGGGCACGACCACAAAAAATTGCAGTGTGGAGATCAGCAGCGAAACCTGTCTGTCAGTTTACACGTACCCCTCCCTTTCTCTCTCTGCAAAATGAGGATGATGATAATACTTAGCACTTGTAGGGTGCTTCTCATCCATAGATTACAAAGCCTTTTACAAAGGATGGCAAATAGCATTTGCCCGTTTTATAGAGATGAAAACTGGGACACAGAGAGGTTGAAAGGCCAGATCAGCTCAGAAGAAGGAATTAGGCAGGACACCAAGGGAATGGGCAGGCCCAGACTGAGTGGAGGCAGGGCCAACAGAGAAGAATTGTCGTCCTTCCTTTGGGCTCTGCAAACATTTCTGGCAAAAGGTAATAGCTCCAAACTGTATTGTCTTTTCCTGTTACTTCTCCCCTCTTGGGGAATCAGCCACAGCCAGGCATATCATTGATAGTTTTGTTGAATTTGAGCCACATTTACAGGAAGTGGGATGGGCTTGCTGGAAGCATAGAACGGTCACTGTGGTCCAGAGCCTCCATGTGGACAGCTCCAGTGTCCTGCAGATTCCTTGGGATCCAGGGATTTGTGGGTGAGCCTTACAGACTATGCCGGGGGGCCACCCCACCAATTGAACAATGAGGGAAGTCATCGTCATGGAGATTTCACCCTTGGAGCCACCTCCCAGGGCTAGAAGTGGGGCGATACAACCTGTAGTGATCGAGTCTAATTCTCATGCTTATAGAATTTGTGATGAGCCAGGAAATGCACTTTAGGGCCCCTTTGTACAATTTTTCCTTATCAGATTTCAGTCTGGTTCTTTGCCATCAGTGAGACCAAAAGAGCTCCCTCTAGTGTCTAATTCAGCACCTGGGATATTCTGCCTACTTCTATTATCTCACCAAGGAGCCTGCACTCATCACAGTGCTGAGCACTTATAGCATTCCAGGTGTCTGTCTGGTGTAAAATATACCTTAATGTCCCATTTCCCCCCCTATACAAATGCTGTGTATGCAACTTAAGACTTACACCAAAAAGGTCCCCTCTACCACCATATGGCATGTGCACCAAGGATTCCCTCTGGAAGAGCCCACTGCCGATTGCCTCCATGCGCTGCCCCCGCCCCAAGCACCGGCTCCGCAGCTCCCATTGGCCACAATCCACAGCCAATGGGAGCTTCAGGGGCGGTGCCTGCAGGCACAGGTAGTGTGCGAAGCACCTGGCTGCGCCTATGCCTAGGAGCTGGAGGGACATACCAGCCACTTCCCGGGAGCTGCCTGAGGTAAGCGCCACCTGGAGTCTGCACCCCAAACCCTCTCCTGCACCCCAACCCCCTGCCCCAGCCCTGAATCCCCTCCCACACCCTCATCCCTGGCCTCACCCCAGAGCCCTCACCTCCAGCTGGAGCTCTCACCCCCCCCGCACCCCAGCCCTCTGCCCCAGCCCAGAGCTCCCTCCTGCACCCTGAACCCCTCATTTCTGGCCTGACCCCAGTACCCACACCCCCAGCTGGAGTCCTCATCCCCTCCCACACCTCAAACTCCTACCCCAGTCCAGTGAAAATGAGTCAGTGAGTGAGGGTGGGGAAGAGTGAGCAACGGAGGGAGGGGGGGATGGAGTCAGTGGGGGTGGGGCCTCAGAAGAGTCAGGGCAGGGGTGGGGCAAGGGTGTTCAGTTTTGTGCAATTAGAAAGTTGGCAACCCTACCTAGTACCAATTTATAGATCTACTGGTAAACATTAAAAACAAATCTCCCTTTCTCTCACTCCTTCCCCCATCTGTTTAGACTGTAAGGTCTTTGGCACAGGGACTTACTGTGTTTGTACAGTGCCTAGAAAAATGGAGCCTCCATTTCTGTTAGGGCCTCTAGACTCTGCTGTAATACAGTAATAATAAATAACATGCTAGCAGAACATTATTTGGCATCAGAGTGTGAGTTTCTTAGACATACACCAAGCATATTTATAAAGAGATCAAAACCCATATACCATTTTTTTCGGTATGTCTACACAAAAGAGAAAAATAATTGTTATTTTCAATTACAAACTAGACTAAGAGAACACCAAACATAGAGGTTACAGTCGCTTTGTAATTCTTTGGATTACAACCGCTTTGTAATTCTCCCTAGCTGGGAATTCTTCTGACACGGGGGAGTCCACAAGTGACATAGAGCTGTTTAATTAGCTCCTATGCCACCCACACTGTGGCCCCTGCCTTAGCAGGCTTGGAGTTGTGACTGAAGTGCTACAGCACTCTGGCTATTCTCAGCTGGCATACTGGCCCCTGCAGGATACACACAACCAACATATTTTAAAAGAGTCCTGAGGCTGCTCTAAATTATGCTAGCGCCGGGACTGGTTTAGAACCTGTTGGGGGGGGGGGGGGGGGGGGAGCCTCAAGTCACTCCTTTGTGGGCTCCCCGCTCCTTCAACTGTGCCCATAGATGCCAGGGCCGGCTCCAGGGTTTTGGCCGCCCCAAGCAGCCAAAACAAAACAAAACAAAACAAAAAAGCCGCCATCGCGATTTAAAAAAAGCCGCGATCACGATCTGCAGCGGCAATTCGACGGGAGGTCCTTCACTCCCAGGCAGAGTTAGGGACCATCTGCCGAATTGCTGCTGAATACCTGGACCTGCCGCCCCTCTCCGGAGCGGCCGCCCCAAGCACCTGCTTGAGAAGCTGGTGCCTGGAGCCGGCCCTGATAGATGCAGCTGAAATATAGGCCTGTGACTGAAATTACTCAGATTCATTCTCTTGTAAGATATACACTGAGCAATGGACTAACAAGCCCAAACCACATGGAGCTTCATTCACCATGCTGAGGAGAACAAAAGGAAACAACAATGGTTTAGTTCACACCCCTACATGGAAATATCCAGATGGGGCCAAGAAACTCATTGATGTTCACCTCACAGAGAATCCTCAGAAATCTTCCCTGGGAGTCCAGCACCCAAACACTGCAGATCCCCCAAGATCCACAGAGATCTCAGGGATCTGCTGGGGGTTATGAGGTGTTTGTGCTTCAGTACCAGCTATGGGCCCCAGGCAACCTGGCAGTTGCACTGCCACAGACTCAAGTCTTAAGTGTCCCGTGGGGTTAGTAGGTGCGGGTGCCAGTGTGCTTCCCTCACCAAACCCATCCCATTTATCCCACCACAAGCCTCCTCACTCCTTATCTGGGGCTTTGGAAACAGCTAGTCCCCACCTTTTATGCAGGGAGGGGGAATTCCACTCCTGGGTCCTACAGGTGCAATCTGGCCTAGCGTTATTTTCAATTACAAATTGTAACCGGATTATACAACAGTAGTCTACAAAGTGCATGGTGATTAAAATGGTCTGCTTCAGTCTCTTCTCCAGAGGAAACTATTGCCACAGCTTTCTCATCTTCAATACATTTCACAGCAGCCTCATGAGAAATGAACACAAAAATACACCCTCAGTGAGGAAATGCCCCCATGTTGGTGTCGGAGAAGAACAGAGTTCTCGCTTTTTGTTTGGGTAGAGCAAATCAGATACTTTATTTTCTCTCTATCAGTTGCATAGCGGGAGAGAGCTAAACAGGTCTCTCAACAAGTAAACAATTACAGCAAGCATTTATACCTTTTGTTACAGACAATAATGAGCAACAGCTGCATTTTGTTTATACATAGGTCATTCTGATATCTTGCTTTGCTCACTAATGTAGACTCTTAGTCTACATTCCATATTATCTACACATTATTTACACAAGGTTGCAACAACTTCTCACACAGTTCTTTCCCACTCGCCTCACACATTCTTCGCTTCTACAAATCTCGCGTTATTAGGGTTACAGTTAGCCTAACTCTTGCTAAGGAACTGTCATGCATTGCATCCCCTTCCTGACAGTTCTTTCTCTGCTTCCACAACCCCTCCCCCTTTGTACTACTAGTACAACAAACATTTTCAAATCTCTATTTGCATTAAATCTCGGAATTCAGATTCTACATCAGATGCTTCAACCTTAGGGGTTTTGATTGGATGTAATGACAATGCATGATGAGCATGGACATGAAAGGTATTACTATTATTACGTCCTTTACAACAACAATAACATACTCCTACACTAGCTAACAACAACACAAGCAATAACATTTCCCAGAGCGATAATATGATGGGGTTGTTGTACAATCTTAGTCATATAACACAATACATCATACTTAGTACATAAGGTGGATACTCTATAAGGATACTCTGAAAGGCATACTTTTCAACTTGATATATATTTTGAAGCATGTGAATTTGCCCTTGTACTTCAGAGATTTTCTGAACCTCTGGTAACAGTGAAAGCAAATTTTGAAATTGATCAGGTACTAAACTAGTCCAATTAAAGGGTTGGAACGTAAGGACTACTTGCAAAATTCTGTTTGCAGGCCAGTAAATAATATGATTGCCTGCAGTGGTAATGAGATTAAAATGTATGTTTTGCAATGTGGTGGCTTTAACATACACACAGTATCTTAGCTTGAAAAAGGTAAGTGTCCTGTTAGAGTAGTTCCTTGTCCCCTACCCTCCCAGCAAATGTAGACACCCTTCCCGGTCAACCGGGGTGGAGAGAGGAATGCTAAATCCCTCTCCGGTTCTCAGACTTACTGCAGCTGAGAGTAAGCACACTTTCATACTCACACATATACGTCCAGACTGGCCACATCTGTGTATAACTTTCAGAGAAGGTGCTGTGCAATCTCCAACTTGCTTCCTCTCTTGGGAGGGCAGTTCTTTTACGCCCTGGGGTCTCCTGGGGCATCTTTTCAGTGATTCCAGTCCAGGCCGGCTGCCTGTGGCTTCTTCAGCGTCCCCAAACCATGCCGGCTCCAGAGTCGCAAAGGCAGACTGTTGGATCTCACTGGACAGTTAAGCTTTGCAAATGTAATCTCAGCACTGTAACTTGTATTGCCTCTGGTTTGACTATGTCTATATTTTTTCACAGCCAGCTGGGGCCGAAAGCAGTTTTTCTTTGTACTTAGCCTGGTCTGCATTGATTCTTGACCTTGAACGCAGATTAACTTTCTCTTTATCTCTGGACCAAGCTGAATTTCAAATTAACCCATTCCTTTCCTCAATAGACAAATTGCTCCCATTGTGTGTCAGAGGCTTTTTGGTGATTGAAAGCTCCTCTGAGATGTATGATCTTATCTAGATTGAAGGTACCTTCTAGTGGGCATTGTTTAGATGAATTTTCACGCGTGTAATGATTCCAATTCTCTAAATACCTGCAGGTTTTAGGACCATAATGTACGTACATGAAATAAGTTGGGGTACCCTTAGGGGGTGAGAGGGAATCCTTAGACTGTCCCCCACCCATTTTCCAATCACACACACAGGGAGGATGCCCTGTCCGCTCTAGCGGCACATAAACTAAGGATCTCTCCCTATAGGGTACTCACACAGGAGAGGCTAACGAGGATGGCCACGACCCTCCTACACCTCCCTTCAGCAAAGAGCGTTGGCTAGTCTCAGAGAGACAGCGCCGCTTACTCTCCTTGCATCCAGTGAGATGATCAGACTGTCAGTGGCTCACACAGAGAAGAAAAGGGGAGGTAAGATGGGTTCACACACTCCTAGACCCAGGTAGCCTCCTCGCCGGACGATGCCAGGCCGAGTTAGCCCACCGTGGGTCAGATCTCCTAAAAGATAGTCTAGTTACCGGGCTTGCGTTAGAGTAGTTCTGGTCACGAACCAAAAGACTTCGCAGAGTACTCTGGGCGTCTTCCGGTAACTCTCAATTCACACTGGTGTACACACACACACACACACCAAGGCCTCTATTTCCAGGTACTATTCCCAAGTACCACGATGCATCTACACTATGAGGCGGTAACAACCCCTCTTGAGGTGGTAAACTACCCCTCTGTCTGGACTCAACATACTATGAGGTGGTAACAACCCCTCTTGAGGCGGTAAAAACCCCTCAGCACCGGTGCATACCCATGCATCTCTCATATGCATATATGGGGGTGGCCAAACTAACAGGTCCCCAGAACTGCATACAACTACCTTATTGGGGCGGCAAAACAATTCCCCAGAACCGCTCTGCATCTGACCTTGCTGCACAGTCAATAAGTTCGGATGGCGTGAACCCAACAGGGACAGACGGCCCCACGGACAGTCCTCCTCCGACACCCCAATAGAGATTTCAAAAGGTCTCCTACCTCTATTGTGGCGCCATGGGGTTTGAAGGGGAACGATCCGTAGCAGCTGCTGGTACCTCTGCGGGCGTTGCCATCCCAGACGAGCCCCCAAATTGTCGGAGAATAACAGAGTTCTCACTTTTTGTTTGGGTACAGCAAATCAGATACTTTATTTTCTCTCTATCAGTTGCATAGCGGGAGAGAGCTAAACAGGTCTATCAACAAGTAAACAATTACAGCAAGCATTTATACCTTTTGTTACAGACAATAATGAGCAACAGCTGCATTTTGTTTATACATAGGTCATTCTGATATCTTGCTTTGCTCACTAATGTAGACTCTTAGTCTACATTCCATATTATCTACACATTATCTACACAAGGTCGCAACAACTTCTCTCACAGTTCTTTCCCACTCGCCTCACACATTCCTCGCTTCTACAAATCTCGTGTTATTAGGGTTACAGTTAGCCTAACTCTTGCTAACGAACTGTCATGCATTGCATCCCCTTCCTGTCAGTTCTTTCTCTGCTTCCACATTGGAGATGTCTTAGCATCAGCAGGAAGCCAGGGCGTGTGTGCATTTCTAGCAATCTCCAATCCCTAAAAAACTCCCTCTTCTCTGTAGCTCTTTCTATTTAAAGGGGAAAGGCACAGTCTAAATCACTAGGTAGGAAAAGGAGATAAAGGGACAGAGTTTCAGTTGGTGTAAATCAGTATAGCTCAATAGTGGTAGTTGAATTCAGCCCTATGTCCTCCACCTAGGATTAACTAGCCACACTGAGCTAAAACTACCTGTGCCTTGTCCCCGCTAGGGTTTTACATCAAGACAGCTGGCTATCTCACTATAATAAAAACTCTCTTTTTACAATGAAGACATAGTCTAATAGTTCCACAGTCATGCTCTTAAGCCTGTACTAAACAAACAGCTCATTTACAAACAGCTCTCTTGGGAAAGGAAAAAGTCAGCCATGAGGCAAGGAATGACTCCTGTAAAAGAGCTACCTTGAAACAGACCTGCAGGTTTCTTTGTCTCACAAGGTAAGAGTTGAATTCTCAAAGCAGGAGACTGGAAACCCAGGGGAGAACACACTTGTCATGCTTGCTTTCTTCTGTCTTTTTATGTCAATTTCTGTTGCTTTAGTTCTTAATTCCTCCCCACACCATTCAGAAGTGGAGCAGCTCAGTAGCCAGTTGGATTCACTCTATCTCTGGAATGGACTGCACCAGAATTTCAGTGTCCACCTCCAGATCAGAGAGATGTTTGATAAAGAGCCAGAGAACAGCGAACACTCCTGAGGTAAAGAGTGACTTATGGAGAGCTTTTTCACCATGTCGTCATCTTGGATTTTAAAACAAGAAGCAATGAAAGCTTTGAATGAGGTCACTTGAAATGGCCCCGCTAAATAACAAACAATTAATGCTAGTCTGACCTCTCTCCTGCTCCTCTCTCCAAACTCTCCTTCCTGTACACTCTAGTATGGATGTGCTAATCTTGTGGTGAGGGAAAGGGAGAGATTAGCATTAATTAGGTCTTGTTTAACAAGGCTGTTTAAATAGCTAACCCTTTCCTTTCCTAGCTTGGTTCTTACCCTGAGTATTGTGTCTTGGATGGGTGTATGGCTGACCTTTCCTTTTCATAACTTGCCCCTTTCAGGGTAGGGAGGAGGGGTTAGCACATTTTAAAGGTTTTTTTTTATCGGATCTATAACTCCAACCTTCCCGTTATGCTGAGAAGAGAGTGATGGTTGTGTAGGGAAGACCCAACGTAGTATATGTGCCTTGAGTTTCAGATCTAATGCAGATTTATGATTAATGCTCTTGCCCTGCAGGAAGCCCAGTAGGACATATTCTATAAAACAAATACATTGAATAAAATCCATGGCTCCTGTCCCTATTTTCCTTTAACCCATCTCTCTCTCTCTCTCTCTCTCTCTCTCTCTCTCTTTCCCCCTCTCTGTAAAAAAGCTAACAGTCTAATGTTTAACGTTCTAAGCAATATAGGAATAACTGCATGTCACTGCCACCTCTGCACAACTGCTCCATGGGCTGTTTGGTGGAGCTGCTGTTCAGCATTTGGTTGATCAGAGACTGTGCAAGAGGGCAGGAAAATAGTAATGGGTGGCAGCAGCCACTAACAAAGAAGAAAAATATGAGCAAAGAGGGAGCAGTGTGGATGTCCTTGCACATGTGTGTACAGATGCCTGTCAGAGTGCACAAGCATATGCGTGCGTTGCGTGTGTGAGCATCATGAAACAACATTGTGATAAAATTCCCACTGTCGTAAGCAGAAAAGCACTAAACATGCTGGACCAGATTCTCTGCTGCATCTAGCTAACACTGGACATAGCAGAGTGGGGCAGGGGCGTGGCAGGGAGCCAGTTTCTGCACTCTCATTCTGCCCTGGCCCTGGAGCAGTTTTGCACAGCCTGCTATATACCATGACACCTGGCAATGGTCACGTAGGTACCATGTGCTAGATGGGGCTTGCCAGAATGCTTAGTGCTCCAACCACTCACTCTGCCTGTGCCTCCCACACACACACCTCCACATCCTCAATACACACTGGGCCAGAGGGGGATAGTTGTTGGAGCTGGCTCCACGCCTGTCAGGGACTTTCCTTTGCTGGAAGTATTCCCAGCTGGGGACTTAGGGGAGGTTTCTGCTCCCTCTCTGCCACCTGAGAATCTGGACCACTATGTACCTCCTCTATCTAACTATTTATTATTTTATGCTACTCAAAAATGTGGTAGGTGTTTCCAGAAGACATAGTCTCTGCCCTGCCCTGAAGAACTTACAATTTGAGGCATTGGTCCTGCAAGCTGGGGACCGACTGGCTAAGCAGCAGTTCTGCAGAAAAAGACCTGGGGATTACAGTGGACAAGAAGCTGGATATGAGTCAGCAGTGTGCCCTTGTTGCCAAGAAGGCCAATGGCATATTGGGCTGTATTAGTAGGAGCATTGCCAGCAGATCGAGGGAAGTGATTATTCCCCTCTATTCGGCACTGGTGAGGCCACACCTGGAGTATTGTGTCCAGTTTTGGTCCCCCCACTACAGAAGGGATGTGGATAAATTGGAGAGAGTCCAGTGAAAATGGCAACGAAAATGATTAGGGGGCTGGGGCACATGACTTATGAGGAGAGGCTGAGGGAATTGCGGCTATTTAGTCTGCAGAAGAGAAGAGTGAGGGGGGATTTGATAGCAGCCTTCAACTACCTGAAGGGGGATTCCAAAGAGGATGGAGCTCGGCTGTTCTCAGTGGTGGCAGATGATAGAACAAGAAGCAATGGTCTCAAGTTGCAGTGCGGGAGGTCTAGGTTGGATATTAGGAAACACTATTTCACTAGGAGGGTGGTGAAGCACTGGAATGGGTTACCTAGGGAGGTGGTGGAATCTCCTTCCTTAGAGGTTTTTAAGGCTCGGCTTGACAAAGCCCTGGCTGGGATGATTTAGTTGGTGTTAGTCCTGCTTTGAGCAGGGGATTGGACTAGATGACCTCCTGAGGTCTCTTCCAACCCTGTTATTCTATGATTCTATGATAAGCTGAACCATCTGGGCCAAACTCTGAAAACTATTGACTTCAATGGTGTTCACAGCCATGAACCAGCTTGCAGGATCAGGGCCTACACTGTAGATGTGACACAGCAAGCAAGGCTGACACGCAGCAAGGCTGGAGTGGGGTGAGGCAAGACGGAGGGTTACAGCAATACTGCAGGGTGGATAATCAGGACAATCATGTGCACATCATGGGCAACTCTGTTTAGTTACTTCTAGATCTAGACAGAAGTAGAGCTAGAAGTTAGTGACTATTATTGACTCATTTTTCATAGGAATCACATGTTTTCAGGAGGGAGATGAGTGAAGAGAAAGGTAGAGTTTCGGCAAACCAGCACGGGCAGGGCAGTGTGAAAAAGGCACTGAGACACTTATGGGAGAAACAGATGAACAAGGCATCAAGGCTGTGTCATTGGCAGAGCTAATGGGGTAGAAGTTGATGCAATGGGAGACCCGGCAACAAATCCTCTGCTGGTGTAAACTATTAATACACCAGCCATGACAATTTACACCAGCTGAAGATCTGCCCGCAGATTGGGTAGATGGGAAGGAAGCAAGTGATGTAGGGTCTATAAGGCAAGAACATTAAGTTAAATGTGATGGGAGGATCAGGAGAGACAGTAAATGATGGGGATGTTGTGATCAGATTGATAGGCCAGGACAATAATTTTAGCAGCAGGTTTGTGGATAGGAGCAAAATTAGTAGGGGAGGTTTATGTTACTATTCTTTATTCATCAGCATGGGGTCTGAGCTCTTACTCCCAGTCATAAAAATCTTCTATTTATGGAAAATAGGGCCAAGGAAAGAAAACAAAAAGACCATATGGACTAATCTCACTCTTTCCTTGACAATTTTGTGGATTATCTTCCCAATCCAAACTAATTAAATATAAAAATGTGGGTATGATTATTATTAAGGGGTATTGCAGTAGCAACTAGAGACCCCCGTCAGGGACCTTGTCCCCATTGTACTGACTAGCAAATACTATAGGCTGTGAATCCAACTAGTGTGATGACTTCTAAGCCACTTGTAATCCATCTGCAGTACATGTCACGTGGCTGTTTCTTTATATAAGGTAAGGATGGAGGAGGGGGAGTCAGCAAAAAAAAAATTTCACTTTAGAATTTAGAAGCATTCACTTTCTTCCCACTGCTCTTCATCTATCTCCTCTCTTCTCTGGGTGTAATTTTCTTCTCTGCTAGATGTGGTGCTGAATGTTAATGAAACAATACTTGGTTCATGCCCAAAGGAAGCTGTTCATATTTACTGGGGAGGATGTGAAGGGGACTGATAATTTTGGCAGATCCAATAACCCTAACTAACTAAGGGATGTTTTTATGTTACTTGCAGCAGATAGCTGATTCCAGCCATTGCCTAGTATTATCTGATAATGTCCTTGCTTAAAGAACAAAGATATCCTGCATCCTCTCCCTGTTTATACACTGAACGGGTGACTAGACTATGCTGTTTATATGGTTTCAATAGAGTACCCAGTATTTTTAATTCCCTTCTGCTAATGGTACAGCAGAACCTAATTCAACTTGCCAGTTGCCTACATATCAGTATTATCTCCAGGTATTAGTAGGATTAGATGCTTAACTACCATGATGTTGCTCACATGAGCAAAGCTAAACTGATTTTCAAATATAAAATCAGGAAGGAATTTTCTGCAGGGCATATGGGAAAGAATGTCAGGGTTTCTACTGCATTTTCTTTATTAATATAATTATTATTAGCCTTCCTCTGCAGCTCTGAGCAGGGTATTGTTCACTAGGATCGAGGGGTGGAAGCATTTCCCACATGATCAATTTCCTGCCTTTACAAGGGAAGGGGTATTAAAGGAATTCTCTTCGCTCTGTTGTCTTTGATAATAAATATTTTGCTTTCTCCTATTATAAACATAGCTGCAGTTCTAGTGCCCTCTGTTGTCCCACTTAATCAAAAATATGAGCAAGTCAGCTGCAAAGAAAATGCACTGCATATATAGAAGAGTTCTGTGAAACCCCTAAAACAAGTGTTGCTGCAACTTACCCAAACTTTCAACAAACCCTCGCCATTTCTGAAGGGCAGAACACTACACGTAAAAACATAGTTCAAGTTTAATAGAAAGCCTGTATGAATTATTCTGTGTCCGTGTATTATCTTCATAATCCCAGGAAGCGAGGTGAGGAGGTACATGGAGCAGTAGGTTACATGGCTTGACAAAGCCCTGGCTGGGATGATTTAGTTGGTGTTGGTCCTGCTTTGAGCAGGGGGTTGGACTAGCTGACCTCCTGAGGTCTCTTCCAACCCTAATCTTCTATGATTCTATGAGCTTTTCATCTATTCCCCTCTTTGACCATCATTGGAAACCTTTACTTAATACACAAAGGCCTGATCTTCACACACATCTTGCACTGGTATAACTATTTCAGTTAGGGGCAAGTTTTTTAGCAATATAAGGTTTCAGAGTAGCAGCCGTGTTACTCTGTATCCGCAAAAAGAACAGGAGTACTTGTGGCACCTTAGAGACTAACAAATTTATTAGAGCATAAGCTTTCATGGGCTACAGCCCACTTCTTCAGATGCATAGAATGGAACATATATTGAGGATATATATATATATATATATACACACATACAGAGAGCATGAAAAGGTGGTTATTCAGAGGGTTTAAGCCAGAAGGGTCTGCTAGATCATCTAATCTCACCTCATGTATATTCCAGGCCATTAAATTTCCCCCAGCTACCCCGGTTTAAAGCCCACTAAATTGTGTTTGACTACAGTATAATTTATGTACATGTCACAAGTCTTACTCCATCTCCCGGGCAGCATGGCTCTCATGGTGGAACTACCAGCGTGGACACAGTTATACCAGTATAAAGGTGCTTTAATAATACTTAATACTTATTCCCCTTCCCATACAGATGTAGCTATACAGAAACAAGTACCTCTATAGCAGTGTAAGTGTGCCCACGCTTGGGGCAGAGGGTTGTACTGCTTTAGCTATACTAGTTAAGGCCATGCACCTTTTTTGTGTACACAATCCCTGAGTCTGAGTATTAAAAATGACCTGCAATGATTTTTTTTAAACATGGGCATATGCCTTTCTGTGCTTCTTTATAAAGGGACCTGGAGGGTTGGTTATTGCTGCTTTATCTCTTAGAAATATCATGAATATAAAGGTTTCCTTTTTCCAAAATGTTAATTAGATATTGGAGTTAAGCGGGTGCTAACAGAAATATATAACCATCTGACTAGAACTCCTTTCCCTTTCTAGTATATAGCTTTCAGTCTCAGGGCTCTTGTGATGTCATCATTTCACTAGTGCTCCATTTATCATAGACTCTTCCAGCCTAGAAAGGACCTGAATTTCTAATGTAAAAGACAGACAGACAAAAAAAAAAGCTCAGTCCTTCTTTATACATCCTAAAGAAGCCAAAAAAATCACAAGCCCAATATTTTTGTTGTTTTGCAGGTCAACTTTAAAGTAAAGAACTAGCACTGTACCTTTATTTGATACCTCCCTCCTGGGTGTTTGCATAGAACTGACTAAATATTAAAGTCTGATTGCAATGGAAATGACGTTGACAGTCTCACTCTAGTTCCCACAACGCACCTTGAAGCTTGTGGGACTAAGAAGCAGCTGGGAAAGTACACTGAGTTGCCTCTTCTACAAAGAGGTCCTTTACCGCCACAACTACTCCCAGGCTCCCTGTTTGGGCAGCATGGCTGTCATGGTGCATATGTAAATGCAACCCCACTTCTGGCACATTGCTCCCTAGCCAAAGATCTCCTATCACCACAAGGACCCTCAGCGAAGGCAGGGGGGAATGATGCCACAGATGATGCCTGATACCCATCTTCCACCAGGAGACACAGGATGAGATCCATTGATGGAAAGGACTATCCATATGCTGATCCCAGGGGGTATGATCAGGTCCAGGTTGTAACATCTTTTCTTCTCTTTAAAAATAAAATTGTAAGAAGCATTTGCACTTATACAGCACTTTGCAGGAGAGGACCTCATAGTGCTTTACAAACATTAATGAAATAAGCCTCTTGGAGCTCCTGCGAGGTAGATAGAATAAGCTTCCCACATTTACAGATGGGGGATTAGAGGTACAGAAAGGTTATGTGACTTGCCCAAGGTCACACAGCAGATCAGTGTCAGAGTTGGGAATAGAGCCCTGAGCTCCTTGCTCTCCCCTATGTTGCAATCATTAAAATATACTGACATCTCCAAAATACAGCCACAGTTGTGATATACCACATTACTCTGTCAGGTGACCTAGCGGTGACACTGATTCCACCAAATATTTATTTGTCCTGCTGTGATTCTTCCATTAGATTAATACTTTACCAAATTAAAAATAAAAACTATATTGACTATTAGAAGGAAAAAAGTAGCAGCTGGAGGCCCTAGCTCCTGAGATTGAGGCTCAGTTGTGCTAGGTACTGTACAAGCACACAGTAAGGGTCAGTCACTGCCCTAGGAGCTTACGCTCCAAATAGACATGCTAGACAAAGGAAATGGACAAAGGGCATGTGTGTGCCCAAGCATGGTCGGTGTTGGGACAATGACCTGTGCCACACCTGAACCTGGCTGGTTCCAGAGGCAGCACGGAAGCTCAAAGTCAGGTAGTCTTTCTACTGGCCTGTGACATGGGAGTTTTTGGTAGTGGCAGAGACCTTCTCCCATTCGGTCTACCACAGTGGGCTGCTGTTTTATCTGCTGGATGGAGAATGTGCAGCACTGTCCAAATAGGATTTCTGCTACGCAGTCAGTGGCAGGGTGTCTTTCACCTACTCCTGAACAGTGCAAGTGTGACATTTGCTGGACCTTAGTGATGAGTTTGTTGGCTGTTTCTGTTGCCAGATGTTAGGTGAAGGAATATTGGGCAGGACTGGAAACAAGGCAAGTTTTGTTATGGGAGGAAATATCTCCATTTTAACAGTTGGGAGCAGTTGCACAGAGAGAATAAGTGACATGCCGAAGATCACACAGGACATCCGGCAGAGTTGGGAATTTGGCACCAAAACACAAGGACATTTGATCTACTCCATTGTGGCACATTTGAAAAGCAGGAGGGGTGGAATTGTCACCACCTCCCACGTCCCTTTATGCCTGTTCTTAAATTGGCATTTTACATTTTATTTTTTTAGTGGGTGGCACAGGGGCTGCCCTTGCAGAGGAGTCAGGGACCAGCCTACCTCAGACAGTCTCCTCTAAGGGAGCACAAGACAACTCAGACACACCTGGATCCTGGAAGTAATTAAATCCTGAGATGGCTGGTTGGCATTTAACTAGTCTGATAAAGGATTACCAGTGCTCAGCTGAGGTGGTTCCTAGAAGAAGCTCTTGAGGGAAGGAGCTTATCAAAGGAAGGGGCCTGTAGTGTGCTCGGAGCCCTCTCCTCCCCCCATATAAAAACTCCACAGCCTGGCTGTGCCACAACAACTGTTTTTCTGCATGTAAAAACCAGGGCCGCCGTTAGGGGGTAGCAAGCAGGGCAATTGCCTGCGGCCCCATGCCACAGGGGGCCCCACAAAGCTAAGTTGCTCAGGCTCAGGTTTCAGCCCCACAGGGCTCGGGCTTTGGCTTTCTGTCCTGAGCCCCAGCGAGTCTAAAACCGGCCCTGCTTGGTGGACCCTTCGTTGAGAACCGCTGCTCTGAGTGACAGGGAACTCCCAAACAGGGGCAGGAAGCCTTGCCTGTCAGAAACTAGATGTTGCCCCATAGAAGAGCAGCAGCTGACAGATCTCTGCCCAGCCCTGGCTCCAGGGAAGGATTTTTTAATGGCAAGAGACCCTACTCCAGGGAAAGGACCTGAGCTGAGAGAATCTTGCTGAAGAGGAGTAGTGGACCCAGATGAGAATGGATAAAGTGAGATTGACTCCATCTCCCAGCTAAGGTGCTATTGTGAAGGCTTGCTTTTCATTGGGCCTTTAGTTAATAAGATAAATCCTTCAGAAGGGGTATTGTTCCTTATGTAAAAGATCTTAATTTATTGATGACATTGGGGGAAACTGAGGAAGCAAGCACCTATAGCATCACACTTGGCCAGAAGGGAGTGCTATAGGACAGATGCATCATGTGATGGGGAATGTTAAGGAACAAAGACTTTCCATCTTATGTAATAACTGCCTGGAGGGTCTCTGGCCCTTCTTTTCACAGAGATTAAAATGTTCAACCAGAGAGCACAGCTGGCAAGCTAGGAAGTTTAGCACCATAAAATGATACTGTTTAATACCTCAGACCATATTTCTGAGCAGGTATTGATCCTCCATCGGAGATGCCAGGGTGCTGTCAGCTCACAGCACAATAAATGACAGAACTAGGACATGGCAAATGGCACTTTTAAAGGCTCCATCAGAATGATAACTTGGTGGATGCTTTGCATTCAAAACAGGGCATCATGTGCTATGTTCTTAGAGCAAGGGGTAATGCAGGGCAGATCCTTGGTAATATCTTGGAAACCATTTCTCTTTTAACCATTTTTTTCCCCAACTAACTAAGGTTTTCTCCTCCTCAGCAGTTTGCTTTCAAAGCTCACTTCTCTGCTCATGTTATTTCTGCTAACAGTGAAATGGGTTTTGGTAACTTGAAGATGTAATCTTTTAATTTATTGAAATTCAGGGAAAACATCAGCTGCTGCACGTAGCGGTGCTGCTGAGTCAGTAGTAGCCCTCTCCTTCCCACATCAGTGTCTTTGTACCTCACTATGGTAGCAGTGGTCATTGCTGCTAGAGCACTATCTTTGGGATAAAACCTAAGGTTCTGAATACTAATGCTTATTAAAGATCTCCCTCCCATGCCCTCACCCATCACTTTCTCCCCCAGAGTAATGGGTTTTAATCCCAGAATCATGGCCAGATTCTAACTTGTTAGACCCTGGTGACCTAAATCCACCTTCAGTACAGCATGCTTCGTTTTTTTGCTTAAAACCACTGTACACTGTTGCCATGTATCATTAAACAGGGGGCTCAGTTCCACCCAGGAAGTGGCTGCACTTACTGGGTGAAGGGATACTGGTACTTGTAAAACACTTTAGGATATTTCAGGTCAACATTATAGTAATTATAATGATATTTAAGATGTTAAACTGTAGGACTGTACTAGATCAACCCTATCTTCCACAGTTGTACTATAGTTTAAGCCATAGACTGCACACAAAGCAGAGGTATGTTAATGATTACAAAATAAAGTCACACTTGTGTCCATTAACTGAAGAGATACTATAAATGCTCAAGCATTGTTAGAAACTAAAGGGTGAGTAGGGAAGACCCAGGGCCGGTGCAAGGATATTTTGCACCCTAGGCGAAACGTTCCACCTTGTGCCCCACCCCTCCAATGTCCAGGCCCCACCTTCCTACGGCCAAATTCCCCCCAGGGGCCCAGATGTTCACAAAGTGCAGGGGCTATGGGGGGGGCTGCAAAGAGGGGGGTTGTATGGGGGCTCTTCCAGGGGGTGAAGGTGGCAGAGAGAGGGGTGCATGGGTTTGTTGCAGGGGGTGGAGGTGGCCAAGAGGTGGAGGGGGTGTAGTGGCAGGGAAGAGATTGCACAGATGCAAAAAGAGCTCGTTGCAGGGGGTGCAGTGGCAGGGAGGGAGTGGCATAAGGGAGAAGTGGGCAGGAGGGTGTGTGTCTGTGCCCGGGGTTGTTGTAGGGGGATGAAGGTGGCAGGGAGGGGTTTGCACAAGGGAGGAGTGGGCAGAAGGGAGATGGCAGGTGGGGGTGGTGGTCCCGAGGTTGATGCAGGAGTGAAGGTGACCATGGCTGGCTGGTGGAGGTAGGGTGTTGCTGAGTGGAGGTTGCCCAGAGGCAAAAGTGGCAGGACAGGGTGGGTTGTTGGGGCGGGGGGTGCACAGGAGACAAGGTAGCTGGTCGGCTGGTGTTGGAGGGGGTGGCGCTGGTTGGGGGAGGGGTGCCCAGGTTGCTCCCACATACACCATTCCCCAGGCCAGGGACTGGACCTGCCCACCCCCCGGAGCTTCACGGGCCCGTGCGGCTCCCTGCGGCCCGGCTGGGTATCTTGCAGGCAGAGTAGACACCCAGCTTCTCCGCCCGAAGAGCAGAGTGCAGCTGCGCCTTCTTCCCCGCACCGTGAGCCGAGCCGGGCTCTCAGCAGCAGCACAGGCAGGCAGCCAGCCAGCCCCCCTCCCACCCCCCTGCGCCCGAGCTTGCTGCCACCGAGAACCCTGGGGGTAGCAGGGAGCCCGACTCGGCCCGCGGCGCAGGGAAGAAGGCGCAACTGCTAGCGCTAGACCCTCCCCTTCCCCGATCCGCCACGGCTGCTCCCCCGGGGGGAGGGACTGGCCACGCCACAGGCAGCCCCTCGGGAGGCGGGGAGCAGCGGCAGCCTTGTGCTCCGCTGTTTAAAAAAAAATGTTTGGGGCACCGCTTTTTGGTGCCCCCAACCACTTGGCACCTTAGGCGGCTGCCTAGTCCACCTAGTGGTTGCACTGGCCCTGGGAAGACCAGAACTACAGAACTTATTTTATATTCAGAATAGAATATGCAAGTGATGTGTATTTTAGGTTGACTTCAACTGTTCAAATACTCTTGCATAAATCTTGCTGAAATTATCCACAATAGAGGTTTCTTCTTTAAAGAGTCTTTAATGCAGTATTAACACAATGTACACACTTAATTCTGTCTTCTTCCCCTCCATTGAAGAGTTATCTTTCTTTACATGATCAAAGACTGCATATGGAGAACAGTACACTGAAAAGATTTCCTTAGGAAAAGAAAAGGTAAGCCACAGGAAGGGCACAAACTAGCCCCAACCCAGACTTGCCCAATAAAGGAAATAGTTTTGCAATATAAGTTCTCAGTTTTTATTAGTATAAAAATCAATCTCCTTTAAATGACATTTTGCTCAACATAATTTTGCAATAAAATATTCAGCTGGTGTTAGACACATTCTTACAGCCAAACTGCAGTCAGGTAAAGCATTCTGATAGTTTGCATGCAGAGTAACCATATATGTATATTTATATTGCATTTGACCAAGTACTCCTGTTGGCCCAGAGTGGGAATTTTCTTTATCATGATGTTAGACACCAGTTCCCTCTCTCCCTCGTATGTTGTCTATATATATATTTTTTTGGACTGCTCAAAATGGGAGTGGTTAATGAAAGACGTATTAGGAGAAATTTAAATTAACACTAACCCAACTTCTCAGGACAAAGTAGGGATAAATATTGACTGCTGAAACAAATGACTTTTTGTATACTTAACACCCATCCATCCCATCAATTTCCCCCCAATCTTAAAAAAAAAAAAAAAAAAAAAATTATTTGATGTAAGAACAGTTGTGTACTCTCTGAACATTCAGGCAGCTGAATTTTCAGGCTTCCTATTGACACATTAAGTCACATGACGTTCACCATTATGGGTTATGGGGCTTTTCAATCATCTTCAGTCCAAGTCTCCCAACCATTAGCAGACTGTTTAAAGGAAAACATTGTAAGTTCACTGAATTTAAAAAAGTGCAGAGCAAACTTCCAAATACTTCCCCAAGAAACATAAGCAAGTAGAAAACTGAAATAATCTGGTTTTAAAAAGATACATGGACTCTTATTTAAATATTTTATAATCTGAGAATACAGTAATTTAACCCCAATGTAATTAAATAGGAGTGACTTGAACATATGGAGTAAGATTAGAAACAGCATGTGGTGTAGTACCTGGCACCAGCAATTAGACCTGCAGGCATGACTTTTCCAGAGTTGTAAAATCTCATTCCCATAACTCCAGTCAGTGTTCCAGATGCAACTAAATGAAAGATCAGATGACCAGTCAGAACTATTTCAGAGGTATGTGCGGAGGGGGAGACATGCTAACTCAGAGCGAGCAAAAAAAGGAGTAATAAGTAAGATCAAATAGATTGTGAAAAACGATTAATTTCATATAACAAAAAAAAAAAATCAAGAAAACTCTAAAAACAATTTTTTTAAACCCACATTGTTCTGTAAGGAGTAATACTTTAAAAACTCAGGTTTTACACACTGCACATGCTGTATATGCCTAAAGTCCCCTTGGTAAAGATGTATCTTTGATCAGAAATAAATTATTCTAGCCACAAATCAGGTATTGACTCCCTCCAAGTCTTTGGGCAAATCACTAAACTTGTGCACCTGTTTACCCAATTCTTGCACACGTGCGTGCGTGAGAGAGAGTGAAATATATTTGCTCACCTATCTCTCAGAGATGCTCTGAGGATTAGTTAATTTGTGTTTGTAAAAGACTTTGAAGATGAAGCCTGCTAAATATACCTTTAGTATTGTTAACCTATTTCAGGAACCTGCACTATCTTCCATTAGCTGAGCTAAAAGTGAACATTATCCATCTTGATCAATTACTCCTGGCATAGTATCCATCCAAGTTCATAGAGCTGCTAAAACTGAAGGGCCAAACCATGGAATACTACACCCCTCCAATTAAAGAGCTGAGTTATTAGAAAAATGTGCAGCGCTCATTCCTCAGCACAGAAGACATATGGAGGATGAAATCCTTAGTCCCATCATGGAGTACCAAGCCCACAGCAACAACTGCAAAACATAAAAGTGAGCAGAATGGCAGACATCTGTCACCACCTCCCTATATGGGGGTTTGATTAGCAGATCCATCTGTGCACAGATCCACTTCTCAACACTCTACAAATAATTCTAATGGGCCTATTTACTCAAGTTAGGGTTTGCAGGATGGATCCCTAGTTTGTATGTAACTATAGTCTAAGATACTGATTAGAATTAGTATTTAACCTTGTTGCCTTTCACAAATATTTTATTAAAACTGCTTTAAGTCCTAATGGATTGATCATCATAAACGTAATCAAACAAAAATTATATTTAGTGGCAGTTAAGACACCTCTACTCAAAACCTTACAAACATGGATATATATGAAGGGGAAAAACTTTGTTTTTATATCAGGGTGGGTAAACTACAGCCCACAGCCAGCCCATCTGACCTTTCAATCCGGCCCTCGGGCTCCCACTGGGGAGTGGGGTCGGGGGCTTGCCCTGCTCCAGTGCTCCAGCCAGAGAGTGGGGTCAGGGGCTTGCACCACTCCGCGCCTGCCATGGCTCTGTGTGGCTCCCAGAAGCAGCAGCAGCATGTCCCTCCTCCAGCTCCTATGCGTAAGAGTAGCCAGGGGGCTCTGCATGCTGTCCCCACCCCAAGCGCCAGCCTATTGTGCTCCCTCCTCCCAGCCAGTATAAAGCACATGGCTCAATGTGAGCATATGTGACAACCATCAATTTGGCCAAGCCCCAGGACTGAACCAATGGCCTTTAGAGCTAAAAGCATGCATTTTTACAGCTTGTTCTGAAGAGGTATGCCCTCAAGCTGAGAGTTGTCACAGAGGGACATCCTCTGTGGATCAGACACAGAGGGTTACGCTTAACACTCCCTACCTCCATTGGGTTACACAAACAAAACGTGTGACACGTGGCTGCAATACAAAACATGTATTTTGACGATTCACACCATATTACAGATTGTAATTTTTAACCAAAAAACCCTGACCAAAAGTAGTTTTTTCACTATATGAATTGCATGCAACCATACACCCCCCACCTTCCAGCGGCAGCAGAGTTTGAACTCTTCGACCTTCAGGTCCCTTAACTTAGGCTCTTATTATTTGAGCTACAGGAGCACTTCCTTTCTAGACCAACCACTGGAGGAGGACTTGACACACACTTCCAAGCGAATTCAGTGTTCTACTGCTGACTAGTAAACAGAACCCCTGGCTCTGGGAAAAGAATGTGGTTTACAGCTGTTAAGGACAAGATAACCCAAAACAGTTTTAGTCTCTCTGAAAGACAGTGGGTGCAGTGGAGATTAGGGTTTGTTATCTTAGACCTGGGGTCTGGACCTGCAGTGAACTTGCATAAATTATTAACTTATTTTAAAAAGAAAAGGGGCTGGGGGGAAAAAAGGTGGTGTCAACAGCTCTTTCTTAACTGTCTTCTAGGTAGGGGTTCATGGCTGTAGTCAATAATAGGGATAGTGAATTGCAGAGGAATTTAAACAGCATGTAGAAGAGGTGAAAGTTGAACTCCCTCCCAGTCTCCTCTTTCCTCTCTAGGCTACTGGCAGCATTTGATGGGGGTTTCTCTTTCACTATTTCTGGAAGTGATGACCATTCATACCC
The DNA here is from genome assembly GCF_013100865.1 of Trachemys scripta elegans. Taxonomy (NCBI): domain Eukaryota; kingdom Metazoa; phylum Chordata; order Testudines; family Emydidae; genus Trachemys; species Trachemys scripta. Next base: position 173,467,848 of record NC_048299.1, read on the forward strand.
ACAGCAGATTTTTTTTCAAAACTGAAATTTGGCAGGTTTGGCTTGGCACATGTTTTCCATTAAGGCTAAAATGTCAGACAATGCTCTACAGACAAACTCACCTGATGTACAATATAAATGATATTCTAGGAATCAGTACAAGAAGACACCAATGTGGCTAAAAGCCAGAGCCTGGAGTGATTTAAATGTATTGCAAAAGGAGAACAAAGAAAAGTGAGACAGTCTAGCAGGGAGGGAGTGGGGGAGACACACCAAAGGGAATAATTTTTTAAAAGCTCTCATTCTCTCTATCAATTCATTTTTCATGAAACCATCATGAAAAATTCAAATAGTGCTCTAAGTTTTATTCTATGCATTGCTTTCTGCCATTTCAGTGAGAGTTTTACAAAATAAAGGTTTTAAATGCCCTGTTAAAATTGAACTTTGGAGCACAATCTTAACTATGGTGCACACTACTGCTGCACCATAATATACACCCTTGAAGTGTTATTAACATAACAGTAAGTTTGTTTTACATAGATATTTTAAAGTAGACTCACTCAGAGAAAGCCACACATTTTTTGGATTCTGAGACAGCTGGTAAGCACCCAGTCCAGCTAAGCTCCCGAAGAGAAGACCAGCAGCTAGAGATGGGACACTACCTTGAATAAATCAAACATACTGCATTTATTAGAAGATCAGACATAAACTTTGGTCTATTAACCAAGCAGTCAAACAAAATAATCATGTCTGTTCACTGTTATAAGGTAGACTAGAATTTAGATCAAATGTGAAAGGATGTTAATATTTGAATAGGTTGGCTTTTATTAAGAAAGTCATTATACAGATCCTAACAAAGTACCAAATAACTCTAGATTAGTTGCAGGTAACATTACAGCATTTAGTTCTTTAACATGCAAATAAGTCATTGATAAATTACAAACACAAAAAGAGTCACTAGAATAAAACCATCAGACATGACCTTTGATGGGTAAAAAATTCTCTCCTCCTCCCCCCCCCCCCCAAAAAAAAAAGTTTCCAGAAGCTCTTGTGAGGTACTAGCATGAAATAAAGGGATTAACTATGTTGGGTGGTACAGATCTCACATAGTAATGGCCTGAGATTAGAAAAAGGGAGTTTAAACTAGCCAGGCAAGTCGATTAGACAATTTACCAAGAAGGGCTAGAAGGCACCAACAATAGAAGTATTCAAGGTTAAACACACATAAGGCCCAAATCCAAAACCATTGAAGACAATGGAAAAAACGATTCCATGGACTTGAGTGGGCTTTAGATCTGGTCCTTAGTGCAAAAGATAACCCTGCACTATTGACAGAAGATAGATGCTATTTCCAGTCCTATCCTCAGTGATTTGTAGATAACCTGTAAATGGAATTGACAAAATGTCATCACCTTTAACGAGTGCTGAATGCCTTCATCAACCATGCTAAGAGGAGCATTCCACACCTATTGCTAATGGCCATAGCATTCCATCTGTTCCATTTGCAGGTCACCATTAAAATGATCTGAAATCGTCAGGCCAGTATGATAAAAGTCTTTACTCCAAGTGTACCAGAATGAGGAGCACTTAGTGCTGTAGGAAGCTGATCATTCTTTAATCATCAACACATCATCTGCACTATTGGTTCAGATCCCACATTTAGGATAAAGCAGGGGATAGAGAGAGAGAAGGTGCAGGATATACTCATTTGTGTAAGGAAAAGACATGCACATTAGCAAGTGGCTACTCTATTCCCATCCAGTTCAGCAGCCTCAGTAGCGTAGCTACAGTTTCTCCTGCAAATGTGGCATAATTGATTTTCTGCAGAATGGCCATGACATACCTGAATTTTGCCTCAATGATTTACAGTAATGAGATGCCCATGCCCACAACTACTCACACATGGTACCTGCTTTCCTCTCCCCCCCCCCCCTGCATTCCATGACACAACTGGGCAGGGGGTGGGAGGCAGGGAGCGGGTTAGGCGGCATGATGCCAAGATTTCCCTGGCATGCCTGCAGATTGGTTTGGGAGCACCCCATTGAATACAACATAGGCAAGATATGTTTCAGTACTTGTGTATGTAATAACTTAAGGTTTTGTTTGGCTTCATCACATTTGGACATTCTGAATTTATGAACAGTCAGGTAGGAGCACCGCCTATAAGAGATGAAGAAAGAGAATGCTCCCTAGATTTGCACTACAATAATAGATTTGATATATGAATGTAATATTGCAAGATCATAAGAATCTTCACCCAGGAATATACAGTAGAAGTAATTTAGAGAGAACATTTTTTAAAAAAGAAAAGAATGATTAAAGAGCCCACTCTGTCAATGGTGACATCATTATATAAGGCCTCTCTTTTTTGCAAGGATATCAGAATGGTCAGTGATCTGCACAGGGCCGGCTCCAGGGTTTTGGCTGCCCCAAGCAGCCAAAAAAAAAAAAAAAAAGGCGGGATTGCAATTGCGATCGCGACCTGCGGCGGCAATTCGGCGGGAGGTCCTTTGCTCCCAGCGGAAGTGAGGGACCGTCCGCTGAATTGCCGCCAAATACCTGGATGTGCCACCCCTCGCCGGAGTGGCCGCCCCAAGCACCTGCTTGTCAGGCTGGTGCCTGGAGCCGGCCCTGGATCTGGAGGGGTGAAAGTATCTTACAGGACTTACCGGTACTGCCAGAGTCCTGAGGGGGCGTGGCCTCATCCGGAAGAGGCTGGGCCTCTCAAGGTTTAAAGGCCCTGGGGCACTGGCTGTGGCTGGGAGCCTCAGGGCCTTTAAGTCAACCCGGGGCTCCCAGCTGCAGAGGTGGCTGGGAGCCCCCAGGGCTCAGGGGCAAATTAAAGGGCCTGGAGCTCCCGTGGCTGCGGGGAGCCCCAAGCCTTGCCGGGCTGGGATTTAAAGGGCCCGGAGCTCCCGCTGCTGCGGGGAGCCCCAAGCCCTTTAAATCCTGGCCCCGGCCCAGCCACCGGAGCTGCGGGCAGGATTCAAAGGGCTCTGGGCTCCCCGCTGCGGTGGGAGCTCTGAGCCCTTTAAATCCCGGCCCCAGCCCGGCTGCTGGAGCTGCGGGGGGGATTTAAAGGGCTCTGGGCTCCCCGAAGCAGCAGGGAGCTCCGAGCCCTTTAAATCCCCACCGCGGAAGCCGGTGCGGTCCGGCACGGCATACTGGCTCTTCCCAGTACGCCGTACCATACTGGCTTACTTTCACCTCTGGTGATCTGACTGGTTGAACATTTTCAGGTTTAAGTTAGAAGTAGATGGCTATAGAATAAAGTGAATATAATGATGGACAGGGCCATTTACTCAGCTACTCTTCCTTTATTTTTAACATGCGGTCCTGTACTTCTACTGGCACAGACAGGTCTCAGTGATTAGCAGTCTCTCATTCCCCTGTCAAGTCACCTCACTTGCTTTTACTCCTCCCCTCAAAAAGAAAAAAAATCCTCTTTCCTCTCAGACTGGGAGTCAGGAGACCTGGGTTCCATTTCTGGCTTTGCCACTGAATTACCACATGACCTCGAACAGGTCACTTAAATTCTGGATCTCAGTTTCCCCATCTGGAAACAGGATAATAATGCTTACCATTTTGTAAAGTGCTCTGAGAAATACTGATCAAAAGGTCAGTGTAAGTTCCAAATGTTGTTCATTACCTCCATCCTGACTGGTCATCTACAGGATGAAATAAGCTAGTGGAAGCATATTAACAAGCTCTCTGGCGCTCCAATTTATTCACATTTGTGGGCAAAACTCCCACTGAATTCAGTGATATAGGAGCAGGTCCTCGGGTAACAGCAATCTCCTCAGTCCACATTAAACATGGGTCTATCCTAAAAATTGAATGAGGGTTTCCACATAAATTGAGGCCTCCCATTGCAAGAATTTTACAGCTGATGATCCACAGTTCTGTATGAAGGAATGAAAACCAAGAAAAGCAGAACTGGAGCAAGCAGATCAGGGAATAAAGTTCCAAGTGCAAGTATATTCAATGCAGCTCTGCAAAGAAATATTGCTAAATAATTCTGACACAGCACAAACAAGTCACACTACTTACAGAAAGGTTAAAATGGAAAGCTGAGCTCTCTAAATACTTGCAGTTACTCTTCTAAATGTACCATTTGTAGAAGTGATAGGGGACCATTTGTAGTGTACAAGATGGTGCTGGTATCAATTATAAAAAACAAAATTAAAAACTACTAACAATTAACCTTTTTATATGTTCTCTGAAAATATATAAGTAGGTCATTGATATTCAAGACATTAGCAATAAAGCCTTTCTGAAGTAAGCTTACTGCGATTCACCCAAAGAACATAAAGGCCATCAGGAGACGACTGGTATGCCTGATTGTGAGCTTATCACAAAAGAACACCAACTCAAATAATACAGCTCTCCACTCCCAATTACAGTGAAAGTTTTGCATAAGCCTTAAACTGTCAAAGTTAAGAACAGCATGAATATTTAAACAACAAAGAGTCTGGTGGCACCTTAAAGACTAACAGATTTATTTGGGCATAAGCTTTCGTGAGTAAAAACCTCACTTCTTCGGATGCATAGAGTGAAAGCACAAGGCTACCCCCTGATACTTGACAACATGAATATTTAGATAGCCTGTTTTTATAAGAAGTTACACTGTGCAGAAGACTTGATATTTTGCTTTGGCGTGGGGGGGCTGGTTCCATTTCCCAACATCTGATTCAATTATGCACCAGAGTTTTTGAGGATTTAATCAATACTATACCTGCTTTTGCATAGCCAATTATTCCACCTGATGTAACCAATGCTGCATAGCCAAAACCAATCCAGTCCAAACCCATTCTGGGAACATAACAAGGAAATCAGAGTTATATTAATTCTTTTCATTCCCTCCTTCCTTTACACAGTTTTTATACAATTTAAATTTATTTTTAACTTACTTTAATGCTCACAAAGGTATTAGCTTGATAACACTTGAAACAAAGTTCTCTATGTATAATGTACAGATTATGTATAATGACTAAAGGTTGGGCAACAGTAATGCAAACTTCCCTATATGGCTTTGTTTTTAGACAATTATTGGCAATCACTGAGAAACAAGAACAAACATACATCACAAACTTAAAATCCTAAGAACATGAAAGCATATATCATGATACTAGTGTATCTGGATGCAAGTGTGAGGGAGAAACATCCCATATGAATTAACAGTTCTGGACTAAGTGAAAGGATATCACACACATTAAGTACAGAATATAAAAATAGATTTTAAATGCATTTGATGAACACTGAACCTGAAGCCCTAGGAGAAGCAATGTGTTAGGAAGATGGTTCAGTGTCTAATGGTTTGAGACAGATGCACTGAAGCTGCTCCTTAACAGAGGCCATTGGTAACGTTTCCATGTCAAGCATCTTAAGCAAGTCCCTATAAGGGGTAAAAAAAACCTCATCGTCCTGCAATAGCTCTAGCCCAGAACTTCCCTGAAAAGCCAGAGACTGGGCCATGTTGCCAGGATCAGATCTGGATCTGAACTTTCTCCAGGCTCAGGGGTGTCTAGATCTAGGTTTGGGTTCAGCCCAGTACGCACACAGGTGCCAGCCACAAATCTGGATCCAAACCTCCCCACAGTCTGGGGAAACTCAGAGGTGGGGGCTGGTTCAGGCTCGGTTTTGTAAGATGGGTTGACAGACCCCTGCGATCACTCCAGAGGGATGCAGAGTGACTACAGGAAAGCAGTTCGCGAAGCAAATAGAGAACAGTCCTGCCCTGGCAGGGAGAGGAACCAGCCATGACCAGAGGGGAACGTCACCATCTCCAGAGTCTGGGGTCCCCAACCGCAACACACAGAAAACACCTCACTCCCGAATACTAGCACCTCCTCCCCCCTAGCACAGCTTAGCTCAACCCCCGCCCTGCCCCGCGTACAGCTCGGCTCAGCACCAAGCGAGAGGTACAAAGCCAGGTACTTGCCCCCTCTCTTCCCCCCACCCAGGGAGCCCCGGGGCCGGGCGTGTGGGACTGCAGACCAGTACCCTGCAGGCCCGCGGCCACGAGGCGCCCTGTCCCCCGCCGCACTGACCTGCCCTCCCCGGCCTGGAGCCGCGCTGTAGCGGAAACCTTGGCAGGGGGGGAGTCCCGACCTTCCACCCCCGAACCTTCCCGGCGCGGGGCAGCCAATCAGAGCCGCGCCCGCAGTAGCAGGGCGGGGAGAGGGCGGCTAAGCAGCCCGTAGCTCGGGATTTCCTGCCCTCTCTGCCCAGGGGACGGGCTGACTTGGCTCCCTTTCCCGCCCCTCCCCCCAGCAGCTGAGCACCTCACAGGCCTCCATGTATTTCCCCGGGGCACGTATGGGTCTAGCGGGGCGATTGCATCTTATGCCAGGGCTCCTTTCCCACAGTCCCTGGGACAGCTCAGAGAAGGGGCGGCCTTGACCCCCTCATTCAGGGGCAGCGAGTTATTTGGACCCGTGGTGCCCGTGCTCCAGCAGTATTCAGGGCCCGGGGGCCCGGCTCCACCAACGTTTGGGGCTGGGTCTCTTCCCCTGCCCCTCCCCCGAGTGTCCCCAGCCCCCACTTGCTGCCCCCACACACCTCCCTGGGGACCCTCTCCCCTGCAGCTCCACACTGACTCCGCTCTTCTGGCTCCCGGCATGAACTGCCCCCGCAGGGTCCTAGTGCCCCCCCAACCAGCCTGCCCCGCCCCTGCGCTTCTGCCTCGGATCCTTCCTTTTTCTGGCAGGACCCTCCACCAGCACAGGGGGCCCCCCTGCCTGCAGTCACAGTGCCTGCCCTATACTGGGTAAGGGGCAGCCCCATCCCCCACCCCCAGTGAGGGGCAGCAGCAGGGGAGGAGACGCGCATGTGATTTCAGCCCCCCCCCCCCCCAGAGGGGAGGAGAGGGGACTTCCTGGACCTGAGAGGGGCCCTAGGAGCATGTGTAGTGACAGTGGTGCAGTGTGAGTGTGCTGCCGGCGTGGAGAGGGCTGGGGGAGTCGTCCTCTCTGGCCCCAGCCCTGGGGCAGCCTGCCTGCACCCCAAACTCATCCCCTGCCCCACCCCAGAGCCTGCACCCCCAGCCAGAGCCTTCACCGCCCCTGCAACCCTCTGCCCCAGCCCTGAGCCCCTCCCACATCCCAAACCCCTCATCTCCAGCCCTAGCCCTGAGCCCTTCCCAAACCCCTCATTCCCAGCCAGAGCCCTCATTCCCCCGCACCCTAACCCTGTGCCCCAGCCCTGAGCCCCCTCCTGCATCATGAACCCCTCTCCCCAAACCCCTCACCCCTGCACCCCCTCCCTCCACATTCCCTCCCACCCCCAAGCTCCATCCCAGAGCCTGCACACCCACCCCCTTCCCACACACCTTCTCCTGCCCCCAAACTTCCTCCCGGAGCCTGCACCCCTCACCCCTTCCTGCACCCCCACCCGCTGCCCCAGCCCGGAGCCTGCACCCAGCAACCAAACGCCAGAGCTTGCACCCCAGACCCCCTTCCCCACCCAAACTCCCTCCCAGATGCCAACCTCTCACCTCCTGTGCACCCCAATCCCCTATCCCAGGCCCTGCACCCCAGACCTCCTCCCTCCACCCAAACTCCCTCCCAGAGCCTTAGGCAGGTGGGGGGTGGAGTTTGGGGGGCGGGTTCCGGGCACCACCAAAATTTCTACAAACCTGCCACCCCTACCCTCATTCCTCACACAGCCTAAGCACCACTGCTGTCAAACACAGGGAATTCCCAGCAAGCAGGCTTGGGCCCTTAGAAATAGAGACTCTGAGCACATGCAGATACAGAACGCAAGTCATTAATTAGGGCTGCTTATTTAGATGTGTGTGTGTGTGTGTCTTGTATTTCGTTAACAGCCACGCTTTGAACCACAGCAGCAAGTTACACATTACATGTCTGGTCCCCTGGCTTGTCCCTGCTCCGGTTACAAGTTAACACCTGATTCCTACAGAAATGAAAGGGAAAAAAAAGTTGCCTCTCTCATTTGTATTTTTGACAGCACTGTTTCACTGTTCCTCTAGTCAGTCAGTTGCTCAGTTTCCCCCGCTGTCTCCTGAGATGACAACTCAATGGCAGGGATCTCCCTTAATAGTGTGACAAGGGGCAACTGTGACTACGGCATTATTCCTGGTAGGGCAGCTCCATTACAGCCGTGCTGCCAAGAAGCCAGTGATGGGGAGGAATAGCCGGGGCAAACAGCTTAGTGGAGGCACAGAGCCTCCTGTGATCCTTGGAATCTACAGATCCCTGGAGATCCAGCTGTTTTGAAGACCTGCGAAGAGCAGGGATACCAACTTTCTTCATCCTTCTAAGAGGACATTGTGAGAGAAACTGTTCAAGGGGAACCTCATAAATTTCCTTCTTCTCCAGCTCCCACAGGTTTTACAAAAGAAGAGAGACAGAGCATGCATCAAGAATCTTTCTGACTGGGTATGTCAATTTTTTACATGTTTTAGCTCAGTCACAAACCAACCAGCCACAATGGGTGCAGTTGTGATAAACAGATCATGGGTCATTGTGCCTGGTGCTTCCGATCTCTTCTCAGCCTCATGTCTGTCTTATCAGAGACTTCTCTCCTGGATTTGCCCAGTAAGACAGCAAAAGGTCTTTACTATAGATTTCATATAGACTGTACTTATTGTGATAAGAACATGCTATCAATGTACAGTGTGGAACATATGTTTCAGCTAAGAAGTGTTGTTTACCTTGCAGGACCTTTTTTTTTTTTTTTTTTTTTAAACACACAAATATCTTCAGCCCCCACCCTGGTTATTGCTGAATTACACTTGCTAAAAATATCTGACAGGAGCACATGGAAGAAAATGGTTGGTCTGTCACTGCATACACCTCTCTCTCAAAAAAAAAAAAAAAAAAAAGGCTTAATAGATTTTGGTGAAAGGTTTTTGTTGTTGTTTTTTAAACATCACCTCTGACCTATAAAAACCATGAAAAACATTTCTTTTCAGCCCAAAAGGTGTTTGAGAATGTTATCAGTAACTATTTAATAGTAAAAAAATAAAAAGAGAGACTGCAGTTGACAATAGGAGATGCATTTCAGACTTAACTAGGATAACTGCCACTGTAATAACTGAATCCTGACTTATGGAAATTGTGTCCAATATCCAACTTCGGGCCTACAGTTAGCATAAAATGATTTATAGTTTATATACTCCTCTGCAATTAGGGAGGTAAAAACTAGAGATGGGCCTAAGAAGAAACACCAGAGCCAAACCTCACCCACAAATTCTTAGGAAATTCAGATCCAGACAATAACTTGATTACTGGGATCATATCTAGTTAACAATATTATTCCATTGCAGCTCAGTTCTTATCGAAGTGTAACATGTACATTTCAGATGTTATTGATTAGTAGTTTTTTCCAATATGTTTCTTCTGTCTAGTAATTAGCTGAAAGTCCAGTTACAGAGGATCCTTCTGGCACTCATCAAATACATTCACAACTATAGTAAATGCAACAGCTTCTTCCACTATAGTAAGTATGCAACACTGGCAAAATGGACACATTTGGTGAAGGAAGTGTTTTGCACTAACATTTCCTGCCAACACCTTGTGTACTGTGAGGTAAAATATATCCCCAAAGTCATACAAAGAATATAGAAATTTTTTTCTTACAAACAACTAAGATTTAAACAAAACCACCTGAACAAGTGCTTAAACTATCTTCTCACTTTCTTCAATTCAATGGTACTACAGGGTTCAAAGAACCTGAGAGATGTTGAATAGGAATTCAGAATGCACACCACATTTCCGGTTTCAAAGGAAAAAGATGAGCAGTCCCAAACCAACACTGTACAGCACTGAACCTTTTAACTAATATTAGAGTCAGAAACAGAAGCAGGCTATAGTCAGCATGAGTATACTTGCACCTGGGGCCACAGAATTGGCTGTGGAGACATTTATGGAAGGGGGCTAACATCATATAGTTCTTTAGGCCTACATCCTGCAAAGATTTACATGCAACCAATTCCACTGAAGACAATAGGTCTACTCATATGCAGAAAGCAAGTGCAAAAGTCTTGGCAGGATTAGGGTCTTAGCCAAGAAACTCTTAAGTTTTTGATCCACATTCTTAAAAATGTATATGCTTTATTTTTTTGGGTACAGATTAATCTGCATATTTCCATGTATTGCAGTGTGTGTGAAAATTCATCCTACATATTTAAAAATCCACAACTGCTATCTACTAGTCTACATGTATAAATGGTATCCATCACCTCAACTCATAGACATATTAAATAGAAATAAAAATAGACATCTGAAAATACTATACAAAATATAGTTCTAAAAGAACCATACAAATCTCTCAATATCTGCCACTAAAATGGCCTAGCAACTAGCAATCAGTTAAAAGTTTGATTGGATATATCTCACACTGCACCCTCAACTGGATCAGGCTTATTTTATATAAGTAGAAGCTATGTATAAAACCAGAAGCTTCTAAAAAACCATTTTAGGTCTTAATGTATATCCAGAATTGTGCAAATTTAAATAAAGGTGTGACTTTAAACTGCCCCTGTGAAGCTAAGCTAAATCAATATAAACCAGGTTTAAAAATCTAAATAAAGACAGACAGGGTTAAGTTCAACTAAATAAGGGGAAAAATTACAAAAGATTAATTTAGATACCTATTCCAAGAGCACATTGCCACCATAAAGTGAATGATCCTAGCAGAGTCCAGAAGATGTTTGTTTTGTTTTTGTGTCAGAGGACCCTTTAGTGCTCAACCAGAGTCAGGCTGCTGTGCTAAAATACTTTACAGGTTTTATTTTATGTCCCCCCCATGATACACTGCATTCCTTTACCAGTGTGACCCCATCCATTTTGTTGAGTTTTCCTACCCCTTCAATACTAATCTGATCCTCTATATTCAAGTTCATCAAATTTTTATATAGAGTAGAACAGGGGTTCTCAACCTTTTTCTTTCCGAGGCCCCCACCAATATGCTATAAAAACTCCACAGCAGGGGCATAGCCAGATTCTAACATCAGGGAGAGCGAACACATTAAAAAAAAGGCTCCACCCGACACATCAAATTACTAATTACATACTTTAAAATTCATTATATTTTGTACTTAAAATAAAAACACAAGAATGATATTGTTTTATAAGTACGTGTGTTATTTTGCATTTAAAAAAGCGCCGACAAAAGGGCGAAGACAAAATGTTTAAAAAAAATGTGGGCCTCTTGGGTCTTGCAAGGGATTCAGACTGACTAATGCTGTAGTGGTAAGTGTTACAAGTGTACAGACGATGTTTCTACCACATTTGATTATGTGGTGGAAGCTACTGTCCGATACCAGAGACTTTCCTCTCCCCACGCACCATACCCCCACAATGCCAGATTTGCTGTGTCAGAAGCCCAAGGCTGGGTCCAAGCGGGGGGGAGGGGGCACCCCCCCCACTCCGCAAACCCCTCTGCCAGCTCGGGAGAGGCACCAGAGCTAAGCACTGCGAAGCTGGCCCAGCCCCCACTCCCTGGCCTGTGCACACACTGTAGCAAAGGGATCAGCTGAGACCAGCTGGGGTGTGTGTGTGGGGCGACACCACCAGGGGTCTGTCTCTCCAAAGCCCCTACCTCAAACTGCAACCTCCTGGCAGGTGAGTGCTGTAAGGGGAAAGCCCCCCAAAGCGGAGCAGGCAGCCTCTGAGGTGGGGGGGGGGGGCAAACTGGGAGCTTACTCCCCATGTGAAAAAAAGACTCCGTATTGTCTGGAGCCACCAGATTTCTGCCTTTTTTAAATTAAAAGCTCCAAAGGAGAAGCAGATTGCTCGCGCCAGGCTCTCCTTTCCTGCGCGGCTGGAGTCCAGGCGCAGCAGACCCAGGAGTGGGCTGGGGCAGGGGATTGGTGTAAGCTCTGGGAGGGAGTTTGGGGATGGGAGGGGTGCAGAGGGACAGGGTGTGGGCTGTTGGGTGTGGCTGCAGATGAGGGGTTTTCAGTGTGGGAGGGGCTCAGGGCGAGAGTAGGGGTGAAGGCTCTGGCTGGAACTGGGGATAAGGTGTTTGGGGTGCTGGAGGGGCTCAGGGCTCGGGCAGAGGGTGCGGTGGAGGGGTGAAAGCTCTGACTGGGGGTGTGGGCTCTAGGGTGGGGCAGGGCTGGGGATGATTTTAGGGTGCAGGCAGGCTGCTCCAGGACAGGGGCCAGAGAGGACTCCCCCCAGCCCTTTCCCTGCTGGCAGCAGCAAGCTCTGGGGGAGCCCCCCTTTCCTGCTTCCCTCCCCAGCAGCACATAGTCACTGCATGTGCTCCTAGGGCCCCTCTCAGATCTAGGAATCTCCCTCGCCTCCCCCGTGGTGGGTGCCAGAGGGCGCTGCATGCGCCTCCTCCCCTGCTGCTACCCCTGACTGTAGCCTCACTGGGGGTGAGGGATGGGGCTGCCTCCTTGCCCAGTGTGGGGAAGGAGCAGTGACTGCGTGCGGGGGCCCCCCCTGTGCTGCTGGAGGGTCCTGCCGGAAAAGGGAAGGGTCTGAGGGGGAAGGGCAGGCTGAGGCTCAGAGTCAGTCTGTCCTGGCAGTGGAGATGGGGGGGGGCACTAGGACCCTGCACATGGAGCCACACAGGGACACTCTGCTCCGGGGCGGGGGCAGCAACCCCAAGTCGGGGCCAGGGGACACTTGGGGAAGGTGGGAGGGGGGCCTCAGGGGGACACCAGACCCCAAGTATTACTGGAGCTGGGCCCCCATCTCTCCTCCTCCCAGGAGCGGCCAGCTTGCTGGAGCTCAGCTCTTCCCCCTCCCCGCCACCGATCAGCTGCTCCCTCCTGCTGGGAGACAGCTAATCGGTGGCAGGGCAGGGTGGGGCGGGGGAAGAAGCTTGGCTGCTGCCCGCAAAGCCTGCCTTGATGTAGGAGCCCAGCGCCCGCAGCACCAAGCTTCAGAGCAGAGCGTGGGCCCCACTGGCGCCATGTTAACCCCTAAGGCGCCACTTTTTGACAACATGCTTAGTGGGGTAGCGGCCACTACCCCTGCTCCCCCCGCCCCCAGCTATGCTACTGCTCCACAGCCCACCTGTGCCACAATAACTTATTTTCTGCATATAAAAGCCAGGGCCGGTGTTAGTGGGTAGCAAGCAGGGCAATTGCCTGGGGCGCTGGCGAAGGTACATTGCTCAGGCTTCGGCTTCAGCCCCAGGTGGTGGGACTCAGAGCCCCAGGCTTCAGTCCCATGCGATGGGACTTCGGCTTTCTGCCCTGGACCCCAGCAAGTCTAACACTGGCCCTGCTTGGCGGTGCCCTGAAACCTGCTCGTGGCCCCCAGGGATCCCCGGACCCCTGGTTGAGAACATTTCTGCTTTAGTGCCTATTGTCAGCCATGATTCTTATTTTGACTACTGAACATTCTCTGCTCATTTTCCTTTAAAGATAGGTGGAATTATGCCCAGTACGAACACTTAGCACAACAGTATAATGGTTCATCAGGGAGGCAACTTTACGTACATAATAAATACTACTCTTTGTCCGTTTTACACAATAAATCTCAGAGCACAGACTTGATAAACATTTTTAGGGGAGAAAAGGAGAAGGAAAGAAATGAATATAAACTTTTCCAACTTAACTAATTTATATTAGATTTCTTTGAACATAAAGATTTAAAACATATAGAACATCTTAAAGTTGTTCTAGCCCACTTCTTATTAACACTGGCATTTCAACAGCTCAAGAGTAAATGTAAATACTTGTAAAATGCCTGCATAAAAGTTACTAAAGTGTTTGTTTCAATCATGTAAACCAACTCCTGGAGAAAGAGGACATAAACAGAGTTGAATTTAGGGACACAGACAGGTCTTTTTAAAATTAAAGACTTGAAATATCAGAAGGCAAAAAATACACTGTTTGCTTTTACACCCTCTTTTCATTGCTGTCTCAAGGGTTAAACACAAGTTTTCTTTTTGTGAATATATGAAGGATATTTTTGGTAGTTCTATTTTTCTGACATCATGGAGTATATATTAAGAGTGTCTAAAAATAACCCTTAAAGTGATAAAGGCAGGCACATTTTTTTAGTACAAAAATCCAGCCTAGTGGGTGTATTTAAAACACAGCTTACCCTGAATTATATAAAAATCTAGCCCCCTCCAAAATTAAGTCCTCCTAGATACAAGTGCCCAAACACTGTGGAAGATCTTTATGGGCTGCCAGTCCTGTTGCAAACAATGTAACATTGTAGAAATGGTTAATTGCAGACATTTTCATTGTATATTTCACTGAAACCTATTTTCAAATTTTAATGATTAAAACCAGAAAATCCAAGTATATTAATACAGAACTGCAGCAATTTTTGTAGTTTTAAACTGAATTTCAGAACTGCTCAAAGAGAATTTTTATACTATACTTGATATAATTAAAATATACATTAGATATACTACATTATGTGTTTACTTCTGAATGGTATAATTCAAGAGAAGTTAGTACCATCAGATTTGCCACCTTCCAAAATTCTGAATGGTCATTTCATTTATCAATGTAGAAACATTTTCTACTCCCCAAATTAAGATAGTTTCAGAGATATGTGCCCTGTTGAGATGGCAAAATATGCCTTGAGTAGAAGTGAGAGGTGTAAAAAATGGTTACAGTGATACCAAAATTTACTGATATCAGCTTATTATTTGAATGGTAAAGAAGTTACATTCATTTTGAGCTCTATAGTTTCATTTTCTTCTTTTGCTGTGCACCTTCTGATTTTCGTTTCTTGAGCATCACTTGCCTATCTCCCTTTGCTGATTTATCACTATTATCAGTCCAACAAACTTTCTTTTTCCTAGTTATCAATGGCTGTTCATCTTCATTTACTGAAACAAAGGAGAAAGTTATTCATCATGAGTTTTTAAGTTCAATATTTGGAATCTCTGATGGCATGAAGTACAAATTTATTTCCCCCCATTTTAAAAAGAAATTGAAACAGCATGAGCTCTATAATCTATTTTAGCGGAAGAGATGAGAGTGCCATGGTATGCAGTGTCCAAACATCAAGCGGCAAGTAAATGTATTTTAGATGGTCAAGCATGACTGCTGAGAAAAAAATACTGGGCTAGATTTTCTAAGTTAGGCCCATGCAATGGGTAAATACATCTGTCCATACCTACTTTATGCATACATACCTGACATGCAAGTGACCTATTAGGTACACAAAACTGCATACGTTTAATTTTGAAAATCTGACCCAACAGGTTTAAGGACACATGTACAGCATCTGCCAGTCAAAAACAGTATCCTAAAAGCCTGAGCATTTTATTTACATAAATATTACCACACTAATTCTTACTTAAAGGTACTTAGAGAAGACTGCAGAGAATTAAGATTTTGGTCAGACTAGCTGTGACCCTCCGAGCACCCCAATGCCAGATGGCCAGGGCTGCAAAATTAACATGGCATCTGGTCCCCGGTGGAGACACAATGTTGAGCCCAAAAACTCACACCTGCTCTCGTATTTTCTATTTTCTCACTATATTAATAGCACTTAAATAGGAATTATTTTCAACATAAAATAATCAAGATGGACCTCTGTTACCATAAGAAGAGGTTGTAGCATTGTCAGGGTTCTCTTTGGTTTCTGAAGTTCTGTCTAGCCATACTGCTAGACATGTAAGCCTGGCTTTGGTATTGACTTCACATAGCAAAGATGGTCTATCCTGGATCTGAGGAAAATATAGAAACAGATTCATTAAAAGGTTATTTCAATATAGTTTAAGTCACTTAACCTGTACATCTACTTTTAAGGCCTTATATCTCCACGCCACAACTGTTAACTGTGGTTTTGTAATGCTGTCAAAGCCAGGGCTGCCTTAAGGGTACATCTTGAGGGGCAAGACGGGTGTGTTTTTTAATCACGTTGGTTCAACTGAGAGAGCTCAACACAACTGAAAACATTAGTTGGCTGGCTGTAGCCTGGGTGAATCTTGGCTACAACAAAGCTAGCTAGTCTGCAACTTAATGGGGCTCGGTGGTGTTAAGCTAACATGACTGAAATATATCCCACCCCCCATTTATTTCATCAAATACAGGGTTATAACTGGTTACAAGTAACGTGGTTCAGTTTATGTGCACACAGCAGCTTTTCTGCAATCACAACCACATTTGTGTATCTACATCTACCATACTGCTTAACTGTGTTTGTATCAGTGTGCTTTGGGAAAATCTGGGCAAACATTCCATAATATCTCATCAAAACAAAGTGTGTCTTGAGAACACACAGAATAGCAATAGCAGCCCATGAAGCACTGCGCTTTGGAATGTCCCACCACACAGAGAGTTAGGAGGAGGAAGGAACAGGCACACCAGTTACGTAAACATGTTTAGGACAGCAGCACTTGCCGGGGGGGAAGGGGGGGGAAAGCATCCTGAACCAGTAACAGTAAAACAACCATGTGCCAGCCTAGGTCTCTTGCTGAAGCCAAACAAACGCTGTTAGCTGCCATGGTTGCTGAGCTTTAACAATAATGTTTAAATCTTGGAATGTGAACTTCTTGGATCAGGGATTGTCTTTGTGTCATTTGTACAGTGCCTAACACAATGAGGCCCTCTTTGAGGTCCTTAAATGCTACTGTAATAACAACAATGATAAAAAAGTGAGGACATAACCCACAATTGGAGCCAACCAAGGCAGTAATTGGCTACAAACTTGGTTAAAAACTGTAGTGAGGACTAGGCCTATCACATTTCAATGAAGAATGAATAATTTATAAACCTTGGCTAACTATAGTTACTAAAACTGTTCATCTTTTGCATCATGGAAAAAGGCATTGGGATAAAAATGAAAAAGACACATTCTGAAGTGATTTTTTTTTCTGCTTTGTTAAAAAATAAAATGTTTGGAATAAATACTGAAATAAAAGTGCTCAATATAAAATTGAAATGCCTAATGTATCACCATCTTTGATTTTTTTCAATCAGGACTGTATTTTTCCCCTCTTGAACACAAAAAATAAATAATACATTTTGTGTTTTTAAAGAGTGGTGTTAGTCACCAACATTACAAACATTATAGTAACCACCAAAGCATAACAGATTGATTAGGAAGCTGTAAGTGTGGCCAGTTAGATATCAGGGAGAGCATAACCTTGCACAAGATGGAGGGGTGAAGTGACTTGAGAATTTCATAATTTTTTTTTTAAAATCACCACTAAAAATTAAAAGTTTTTAAAGTTATGTAAGAGGAATTGATAGCCAAAAGATCTAAGTGCATATATTTAAAAAAATTCTGATAAACATGGTGTGGATGAAGTTCAGGATTTCTAGATTGCAAGCAGGTTTATTCAATGTTTAAAAATAATTTGTAAATGCATGTGTGACACTGCACCCCATATTCTTCGCAGTGATATTATTATGATAGGATTATGACATCATCATGATTTTATGCAAGATAGGTCATGTGAGGTAGCATTGGAAAAGTTATAATTTGCTGAATATGATTATCCTATTTGTATGCATGTATCATTTTTGTATATGAAGTTATGAATATTGACTATGTATCTATTTCACATGTAGCCATTCCTGGGCAATGCCTACTAGGCAAAATCCTTTCAGTCTAGATGGCTGGGCTGGGAAGGGCCCATTCAGGTTAATGAGCCATTAGGAAGAAACAATAGGCTTTAGGAGAAGCATATCTCCACCTGGGGATCCTTCCTGAGGATGCTACAGACAGCATCCAAGTAATGGCTGCTATGACAGGGACATGTGACCAGGTCACCTGGTGCTGGTCCTCCACCTTGGGATATCAGTATTTTTCCACTAACTGACATGGGAACCAAATTGTGAAACAAAGGGTTCCCACCATATGCAAAAGCTATATAAAGCAGGGGAGTGACATCATCTTGGTTCTTCACTGACCCCCAACCCAAGAAGACTCCTGGAAACACCTAAGAAACAAAGACTGAGTTGGGGGAAGTGCTGGACCCAGGATAAAGGGATTTTTAGCCTGTGAATGGAACATCTGGGAATTCCAAGCTATAAACAAGTGCAACTTGCCTCCTAAGAATCTGCAGCCTGCTTGTAAAATCACTTAGGGTGAGAATTTGCTATTCATATCCAATCTCGTTAGTATATTAAGCTTAGTTTGCATTTTTGTTTATTTGCTAGGTAATCTGCTTTGATCTGTTTATTATCCCTTATAATCACTTAAAATCTATCTTTTGACGTCAAACTATTTTGCTGTATCTAAAACCACTGTGTGGGAGTCATAACTTGGGGCATAAAGCTGTTGTATATTCCTCTCCCCATTGAGGGAGGGGGCAAATTTCATGAGCTTACACTATACAGTTCCCTGCATAGTGCAAGACGGTATAATTTTGGGTTTACACTCCAGAGGGGGTGCATGCCTGAGTAGCTGGGAAGTTTCCTAGCTGGAGCCTTTCCATGCAGGGCTGATCACAGCATCTGCATGTAACTGTAGCTGGGTGTGTCCCTACCCGTATGTGTTCTGGTGAAAGTGCAGGCTGGAGCCTGGAGAGAGCTTGTCACAGCAATACTGTGTAAAGGGAGCCCAGGCTGGTGGGTCAGTGGGGCTCTGTGGTACGCCAGTTCCAGGAGGTACCCCGGGGGAATCTGTCACAGCATGCTTTTTAAAACCTAATGTTAACCTGCAAATTAGTTCTCCAGAATTTTTCCATGAGTTGCTAATGTACTAACCTTATCAAGTTCAAGACTCCACAATTTAATGTATCCATCACTGGATGCAGTAACAATAACCTGTAGTCCTTGCTTTTCAAAACTGTAGATGTCTTTTATTCTAGAACAAAATATAATACCTGGATACTTAATACTATGACAGGTGGCTTCAAACAATAAGGACAAATGGTAAGTAGTTGTCAGAATTTAAAAATGAAGAGAGAACATTCTACACGTCATTTAGAGAGCCACAAACTATGGATGCTTTATGTGAATATTTTTGATTTAGGCACGTAAGATACAGCTCATACACAGGACTAATCTGTTTTGTATTCTGCCATTGGGAGCAATATGTGCCTTTGAAAAATACATGTTGAGGACTGTTAGGACCCTGATTCAGGAAAGCACGTAAGTGCTTAATTTTAAGCACATGCTGAACACTCACTGATATCAACAGCACTTTAGCATATGATTAAGTGCTTTGCTGAATTGGCATCTAAATTAAGACAGAGTACTAGATAGTTCTTTAATGATAAAGGGGAACATATAAGATTCCCTTTCTACTGGCCTGGATGGAGTCCAACTGTGCTATTTTACATAGGTGTCCATTTGGATACCACTGCAAGATTATAAATTGGTAACAGCCTGCTAGTCAATCCTTATGTGGATTCAGGAAAGAAATAAGAGACTCCTTATGCCATTTTTTTCTATTTTTATTCATAGATTCTAAGACCAGAAGGGACCATTGTGATCTAGTCTGACCACTTATATAACAAAGGCCATAACTTTACCCAAAATAATTCCTAGAGCACATCTTTTAGAAAAATATCCAATCTAAAAATTAGCATTGATGGACAACTGTTTGAGTTAGTACCTCGTGTTGAGCAAGACTTATGACTGCTTTGTGGGGAAGACCATGGAAAAGGTGCAGACACTACCAAAGCAACTAAGTTCTGGTACATGTTTGTCAAAATACCTGCACAGACATTGTGGTTTGGGCTGGAGATCGGGTTCTCAAACTTGAGGGTTGAGGTGGACTTGAGACCCTGAGCTGCCACGTCAAAGCTACCTCTACACAGCTACGTTTAGTGCGCTAGTGCGAGCCCCGCTGGCATAGATCTGTGGACCTGAGCAAGACTCACTCCCACATGCAGTGTAGACATACGCACTGTGTTTTAGAACAGAAGCACATTCCTCCAATGCAATTTGTTCCACCTCTTTTTCCGCTGTCTCCATCCTTTCTTGGCAATTTATACTTCAACACACCTTCCTCTCCTTCCTTACGTGCTTTGACCATTAGTGAAATATTGAACAATATAGATGACTAAATTATCATCATTGGGCATCTGAGCTAAGACCATTTAGATTAACAGAACAGTTCACACCTCTCCGAGCTATAATTTCCAGTTCTCTGCAGATGCAGGCAAACATCTCTGCATCTGTTTAATTTGTTTTGCTTGTTTTCAAGATTCTCTCCTCAACCACAAGGGCTTGAAATTTTAATTAAAAACAAAAACAAAAAAGAGTAAGCTGAGATTTTGGGAACAAGATAAAAAAATGCTAAGTACCGTTTGGCACCCTCGTGCCGAGGATAGATTAGAAATGAAACCTGAAATTCTTAAAAAGTAGTTCCTCAAGAACTGATTTGAGGCACACTGATGGGGCAAAATAGGTCATTATGCAATTCTTGTGCCTGTGCTGTAACTATTTTATGGATAAAAAAATCATAATCTGGAGGTATAAATCCGTATCTCTTTAGAATACAGCCACGACAATTTAAAATCACATACACACAACAAACTGTATTTAACATATATAAAAAGATCATCATATATATCCAGTGGGGAGGTATTAAAATAAATCTCACACAGGGATTCCTTCATGTTTCATATAACAACAGGTGTACACTTACATTCAGTGAGAATGCACAAATCTGTATTGAATTTGCAACTCAGTACATCAGAAACAAGGCAGTTTACTTTCTATTTTAAAAATAAAAATAAACTGTATTAAGCCAAGATGTTCTCAATGTCGTCACTAACCAGGCAGTAGTGTGTATTCAGCACTGCCATAAATTTTAAAACAATTTAACAGGACAAATATAAAATACCTGTTTTCATGAGCTTTAAATTCACAAAGGCACTTTTGTGAGTCACAATCGTACAGTCTTATAACTTCATCATCTCCGGCAATAGCAAGAACAGAATCCTTGAAGACGAAGAGAAGAAAATGCAGATGAGGCTAAAGTAATTCAAACAATTTAGTTTCCCACCCCCTTCTTTTATGTACTTACTGTTATAAATCTAACTGAAGAAATTCTCTTCTCAGTTGTGATGGCACCACTGACAGATGCTGTTTCAAGTTTGTAGACATCCACTTTATTAGTTACGACCACCACATACTTCTCTCCACTGGGAGACCATTTAACTATGTGTGCATCTGAACAATTTAAAGTAAAAAACAACCAGAAAGACCATAAGTTTTGCCATAATAATAATTTAAAAACTCTGAATCTCATTCTTGACATCTTCACTCTGGAATCTTTAACATGCAATGTATATGACCCCAATCCTGCAAATATTTATGCCAATGCTTAATTTATTATCAGGAATAGTACTATTGACTTCAATGATGCTCATAGTAGTAAATGTAAGCATATGCATGTGTGTTTTCAGGATAGATTATATTACCACCCGGAAGGGGAAATCATATCAAATCTTCATATGTACTGGAATAAATCTAGTAGTGGCAAAACAGATTTTTAAAGACATTGTTGGGTTCCAAAATTTAGGTTTTGTAAAAACAAGCTTTTACAAAACCCTACCTAAAATCAATGTTCCAAAGAACTAAAAACAGAAACTTCCAATAAAGAGTTATATTTTAAAACAAACATTTTTCTGTAGTCTTTGCAACCCAAATTCATGTTAGTGCAAAGGAATCTAAAAGTGAAAATCTTTAGAAACTGTCTAGTCTATTTTCAATGTCCAAGCTGAAATAAATGCAGAAAGTAAAGTAATACAAATACTACTACTACTACCAGAATAAATAGCAAACTATTTTTTTTTAATTTTTCAGTTTTGATAATCTAAAGTGTTATAATTAAAAGAGGTACAGAATTAAAAAAAAATGATTTTTAGCCTAACAATGTGTATTTGAGGAAAGAAATAAGATTTCTGCCATAGTATTACTATAGCCTGTCCATGGCAATTTCAATATTGAGGATATGTGCTTTTGATATTTAGTATAAGGTAGAGCAGAGGGAATTACCATAATTAAAAAGTCAAACATTTGCAAACCAAAGGCTACCCCAGTGTATCTTTTAAACAAACATGCACATACATAAAAGGAACTCATCTGATTTTAGTTTTAATAAATACTTTGCAGATTAGATTGACACACTCACTTTGCTTCAGATTTTTGATGAAGGCAGATCGTCCTTCTACAAGATTCCATGTTCTGTAAAATACCAAAAAGGAGTTGAATATTCATCACTTAAAATAGCACGGAGAAATTAAAGTACCATTTACCAACCATTGGTAAGGCTATGTTTTAGTCACGGGTATTTTTAGTAAAAGTCATGGACAGGTCACAGACCTGTCCATGACTTGTACTATATACCCCTGACTAAATCTTGGGTGCTGTGGAGGGGGAGCTTCGGGGGCACCGCAGGTGCTCTAGGACCGCCGCTGCTGTGTGTGTGTAGGGGGACAGCACGTGGCCGGGGACCCTGCTGGTGCTGGGGAGGGAGGGGTGGGCACACAGCCCGGGACCACCGCTGGTGCTCGGGGGAGGGCGGGGGGAGGAGAGGCAGCGCGGCCCGGGACTACCGCTGGTGCACAACGGGGGGGGGGGGGGGGGGGAGGGGGTGGCAGCATGTGCCCGAGACTGCCACTCGCACTGTTCTTTAAAAGAAATACTTTGAAATGCTGTCGCTATTTTAAAAAATGTAATAGTCTGCACTCCCGTCTAGAGCAGGCCATCCAGTCCTCCTCCCAACACCAATCTCTTAACTTTGTATTCTTCCCTGAAAGGTTGGCACTTGTTCCATCTGCAACTGACATCAGTCTTGAGGCTAACAGAAGACATCAATCTAGCACAGGGGTAGGCAACCTATGGCACGCGTGCAAAGGCGGCATGCGAGCTGATTTTCAGTGGCACTCACACTGCCCGGGTCCTGGCCACTGGTCCAGGGGGCTCTGCATTTTAATTTAATTTTAAATGAAGCTTCTTAAATATTTTAAAGCCCTTATTTACTTTACATACAACAGTAGTTTAGTTATATATTATAGACTTACAAAAAGAGACCTTTTAAAAACGTTAAAATGTATTACTGACACGCGAAACCTTAAATTAAGAGTGAAAAAATGACTCGGCACACCACTTCTGAAAGCTTGCTGACCCCTGAAGCAGTTTGATAAAGATGGGCTTCCCTACTCCTTTGTGTTAAAAGGCCAGTTTTGTATACTACAGAGTCAAAAGGATGAATATTAACTCTTTAATATTTCAATGGAGCTAAGAGGAAATTTCAAAGTGCTAGGTACAGCTACACTATGGAGACTTCACCCGTATAGCTACATCACCATAACTATGCCAGCATGACCCCCTAGTATTCATAGATCATAGAATATCAGGATTGGAAGGGACCTCAGGAGGTCATCTAGTCCAACCCTCTGCTCAAAGCAGGACCAATCCCCAAACAGATTTTTGCCCCAGATCCCTAAATGACCCCCTCAAGGATTGAACTCACAACCCTAGGTTTTGCAGGCCAATGCTCAAACCACTGAGCTATCCCGATGCAGATGGAACACCTCCTCCCTGAATGATGGTTGCTATGTCAACGGAAGCCCTCTACTATAACCATAGCTGCATCTACGCTGGGGGTTAGGTTGGCATAGCTATGTCGGTCAGAGGTGTGCGGGGTTTTTTTTACATCCCTGACTGACATAGCTATGATGACCTAACTTAAGTGTAGGCTCAGGCACAGATGTACTCTGTCTAGATTCTAGAGTGACCCTTATCCCAACCATAATCTCTGCCTAGTATAAAACAAAGTGAAATTCAAAGGTACATTTTGATAGACCAGGAATCCTGCAAGTGTGAAAACATACACTGTTACATAGGTCAACTGACAGCAGCGTCACAGATGCTTCCCTGATCCTTGCTTCACAGTCTAGTCCCAATATATAATCCTTGCTTATAATTCAATAAGAGAACTTAGTAGTAAATTTCACTAAATAAGATTTTCAGCCAGTTTTGACTCACCTTAATGTTTTGTCTGTTCCTACTGACAAAGCTAATTTTCCAGAAGGGTGAATAGAAAGAGATGTCACATGCCCCCTAATAAAGTCAACAACAAAAAGTTAATCGTATTTTCTTTGTCAAATAAATAACCAAAAATATCTAAAAAAGAAGCAGGTTAGAAGACTCACTTATGTGCTTTAATGGATTTCAGACATTCCCATCTCTTTGTGTCCCAAATACAAATTAATCCATCTTCTGCTCCACTCAATAAGTGTGCATTCCCATAGAACTCCAGGCAAGTTATAGTGCCTACAGAACAAGATCAGCACTATTAAGCTACATTATGACACCCTGAATAAAAATACTACACAAAAAATAGTTTTATATAAAACGCAAGATATTCACTTAAAGACATGCTAATATTTTAAAACTTAATTGCATAACTTCCAATAAAGTCACACATATGAAATTGTATTTTGAAGTGCAAAATGAAAGTCACTTAAATTGTTGTCATTTTGCATCACACCTATAACAGATACCTTTTTACATAATACCTGTCTAGGAATTACATCATTATAAGTACACCTCATACATTATTTGCAAGAATAATGCATGCACAAAACATGCAGCAATGCCTCTCTATCTGTGAAAGAACAGCCTGCCTCTAACATCCAAACATGCCAGCCTTTTGTTCTGCTTGTTAGATGAAACCTGGCTTACTTACTATATATTTCTTCATGAAAATAAGTTTAACTACCATATTTAAATCACTGATGCCCCTCTATTGTCCTTGTCTGTTGTAGCATACAATTTTGAATTCTGTCTGATCCCTCGCTCTCTAAAGTAAGTCACATTTATTTATTTATGTACATTTGATAATTCCTTAATCCATTTCAAATGTATCTCAACTGAGGCCCCATTAAAAATTGACAGTTCTCTGTTACAGAAACACACCCACCAGTAAATCATGTAATTAATACCTCTAAAAAGAAAAGTTCCCTTACCATTATGATGCAGCAATGCCCCATGTTCTATCTTCTTTTTCATATCATATATTTGGATTGTTTCATCTCTGCTACCAGTGACTACATATCTGTTATTCACAGCTACTGCTGATAATGAAGCAGTGTGGGCATGATGGGTAAAGTCAGGGATAGGCGTCCAGTTCTGAAAACAAAATATAAAACGAATGAACCTTTTTAGAAACACACCCAGTGTGATGTTTTAACTTGTCTATGATTAGATTGTCAATATCATAGTATAAGACTAATTTTTAAAATAGCAAAAATTAGCCATGCTCATTTTGCCAAACATACAAAAACGTTATATTCTGTTACAAATCTAATGGGACCCTGTGAAGGAAGTTTCCTAGTGGTCACTGTATGATTAGAATGACACCATCAACCTAACAACTCTCCGGTCTCCAGAGCTTCGCTTGTGACTGGTGATGGGGGTGGATTGGTGCTTCGTGGAAAGAGGTTCTATGGCTTCCAGAAGAAAGAGACAAGTCGAGGCTCTTAGGAAAATCCAAGCCAGTCCTGCCCTTTCTCCTTCAGCACTTTGGCAATGACTGCCTAGGAAGGAGTACTGCGGAAACGAATCTAGGGGTTATTTAGTGGATCACAAGCTAAATGAGAGTCAACAGTGTAACACTGTTGCAAAAAAAGCAAACATCATTCTGGGATGCATCAGAAGGATTGTTGTAAGCAAGACATTAGAAGTGATTCTTCCAATCTACTTGGTGCCGATAATACCTCAACTGGAGTATTGTGTCCAGTTCCGGGAGATACATTTCAGGAAAAAAGTGGACAAATTGGAGAAAGTCCAGCGGAGAATAACAAAAATTATTAAAGGTCTAAAAACTATGACCTGCGAGGAAAGATTGGAAAAACTTGGTTTGTTTAGTTTGGAGAAAAGAAAAGGGTGTAAATAACAGTTTTCAAGTACATAAAAGGTTGTTACAAGGAGGAGGTGAAAAACTGTTTTCCTTAACCTCTGAGGCCGGGACAAGAAGCAATGGGCTTAAATTGAAGCAAGAGAGATTTAGGCTGGACATTAAGAAAAATGGTTGTGGAATCTTTGTCAATGGAGGTTTTTAAGAACAGGTTAGACAAACACCTGTCGGGAACGGTCTAGTTATTACTTTGTCCTGCCTTGAGTGCAGAGGACTGGACAAGCTGACCTACTGAGTGCCCTTCCAGACTACACTTCTACAATTCTATATTCTTGACATTCCCCTCTCCACCCTTACTATGCAGCCTTGATGCTTCCTTGAGTAGTTGAAGCAGAGGTGGTAAATTGTGGAACTAATGTGCCATTTGCTGCAATCACATAGTTTTTTCTGCAGGTATGTTTTATGCCTTCCACCCCGCTGTATCTGTCTTCTCTAGGTTGGGTGTAAACGCTTCAGATCACAGACCATCTAGTGTTCTATGTCTGGGCAATGCCCAGCAAAACAGGGCCCGATTCTGGGTTGGTTGTTAGGTATTAACGACCACAATAAACGTACTAAATAATAATCATAAAAAGCGTGGCACTCTGTGCCCCTCTAGAGGTGACTGGGCCAAAGAGAGTGTGGCTATGCCCATTGCAGCCGGGTAACTCGAGCTGCAAAGGCGCCTGCTTTTAGAGCCCCGCAGGGGACAAGGCCCCCAGACATGCTGAGTTGCACCAGCATGTGGTTGGGTCCTGGGGCGGGGAGGGCTGACATGGAGCTGGCGACGTGCAGCGAGAGGGAGGCGCAGTGTTGGCTGCCCGTCGTGTGCAGCAGGCAGGACTCCCGGCATCCCCTGCTGCAAGCCGGGCCCCGGCGCTGATCAGATCAGCTGCGAGCAGCCACGCCCGGCTCACAGCTCGCGCCTCTCACCGCACCGGCCACGAGCGCCCAGCAGGGGGAACCCATCGGCGGCGCGCGCGCGCGGAGCCACCCTGCTTAAAGCCCGCGTGGAGGCAGGCAGCATTGGACGCGCGCATCTCCGCGGTAGGTTACTGGGGCACCTGGGCCCCTGGGTGACGGGAGGGCCACCAGCAGCTGCCGCCCCGGCGCCGTTACCTCCCCCGGCCGCACCGCGAACCCGAAAAGAATCTGCTCGTAACAGCCGCCGACTAGCTCCATCTCGCGGCGCGACCCCGGTCGTCCTCCTTCCCCCACGCTCGGAGGCGACGCCTGGGGTCCTTCCATCCACCCGTCGCACAGGCTGTCCAGGCACTGCCTGAGCCGGAATTGACAACGCCCGGACACCCCCGAGCCCGCGGCCCACCCTTCGGGTTTTCTAGCCGGGGTGTATCCCTTGGAGTCCCCGAGTCGGATAGAGAGTGCGCGGGCTGTGGACGCGGTAGGGCCCTGGCGTTGGGGTAACAGGCGTTGCTGGGGGCAGCCTCAGCGTGAAGTCCCGGGCGGGGGCGGAAGTAGGACCCGTCCTGCTCCTTATGGCGACGCCGTGGATGGGAGACGTTAGTGCCGGGACCGGGTCGGGGGGTGGAGTGAGGGCCTCGCGAGCAGGGGGAGGCCGGGGGGAGGGGCTTCTCTCGTTCTCACAGGGTTATCGCTCCCGCTCCCGGGGCGGTGTCTGTCCTTCCCCTTCCCCTGGGCCTTTCCCGGAGCCGCCGCCCCTCCCCCTCTCCCGGCGGGCGGCTCCGCCCGCTGACTCCCCGCGCCCCCAGGAGTCCGGGGAGAGTCACCGGGGGAATCCGCCCGTGGGACCATCGGGGGTCGGGTCGCTGCCCTCAGGGTCAAACAGCCGCCCTGGGTCAGCGGGTGAAAATATTCCCCCTCTGTACTCCCCCCTTACTGATCCTTTAAACGCTCCTGCCCGGGGGCGCTCTGCGCCTTTGCCACGCAACATAAATACCGTCACACGCAAACCACGGGCAGCAGCTTCCCTCCCCTCATCAACTATAACCAATCCCCACCCTTACACAGCCCGAGAGTGTCCCCTCTGTTTTACTGTGTAGTGACTTACAGCTTCGAGGTCTTAACCATGCCTCTGGATATTTGATTCACTGGCCATGGTTTTTCCATTTTACTATAAAGTCTGAAAAAAGAATTGGAATTAAGAATATTTATGCACCAATAGTCGCATAATGGTCTTTTTTTTTTTTTTTTTTAAAGCTTACCTTAACAAATCTTTCACTACATGAAAAAATTAGGCCTGGTCTACACTAAAAAAGTTTTACTGATAGGACTGTCAGCAGGTGATATGTTCTACCTATACAGTTATAAGCCATATTTTGGATGTAGTTAGACCCGTATAAAGGTGCTTTTTATGCTGGTATAGCTTATTTTGCTTCCCATCCCAGAATAAGTTATACTAGTCTAAGCATTTTGATACAAATATAATTAAATTCACCCTAGGGTATTTTTGTCATTTTAACTATATGAGTATAATTAAAGAGACAAAATTTTCAGTGTAGACAAGCCCTTACATGCATGCTTAAGGTTAAACGTGAGTAGTCCCATTGAGTAGCTTTATTGGAGTCAAATATTTGAAGTTAAGCATGCAAGTCTTTCCAGGATTGGGACCTTAATAACTAAATGGTAAAGTTAGTATGAAAAAGTAATGTATCCTGTCAATATGCATGCCTCTAACTTTTTTTAAATTTGTTTGAATTACAGTGAAAAGATCAAATGACAACACTGAAGCTCAGAGAATAAAATCCCAAAAATATTGTTTCGTATAGAAGACCATGATAACTGTGATCAAGATATTATTGCATCACTTTTTTTTCTGATACAATTTTTCTGCGGTCAAATTGCTTTTTTATTGTGCTGCAGCTTGCATTAAATGTGCACACAGAGTGGTAAGTCCAAAAACAAACAGCGTAAGTGGTCAAAAGTAAATTGGACAGTTTTTAATCTAAAGGCCTAGTATTAGAATTTTATTTTTTTATACAAAAGTGGAATTCTGTTGGCTCTGTCTCTTTTTAAATAGCAGAACTATAGTAAAACCTTGCTGATGCACATTTTGCTAATATGTGCACTTCATAATTTGTGCAAAATGACATCCATCTCTATCAGGAAAGAGTTAATAGTAGAGTGCTGTTGTAAAGTCTCCCATATTGTTAAAAAAAAATAATTGCTGAAATTCAAAATGAAGTGCTGATCCTGAAAAAATTAAAGCAGTGGTCTCCAATCCTTTTATGCCCACCTTTTGGATCACCTTTTGAATTTAAGGGCAACCCAGGATCTACCCCTTCCCTGAGGCCTTGCCCTGCTGACTCCATCCCCCCCTCTCCGTCGCTCGCTCTTCCCCATCCTCGCTCACTTTAACCGGGCTGAGGAAGGGGGAGGGGGTGCAGGCCCTGTGCCGGGGTCCGAGGGGTTCGTAGTGTGGGAGCAGGCTCTGGGCTGAGCCTGGGGCAGGGGGTGCAAGCTTTGGGAGGGAGTTTAGGTGCAGAAGGGGGTATGGGGTGCTGGCTCTGGGAGGGGAGTCGGGGCAGGGGGTTGGGGTGCTGGCTCCAGGAGGGGGTTGGGTTGGGGTGGGGCCTCCCGCAGGACGGCATTTACCACGAGCAGCTCCCGGTTTGTGGTGCAGTGAGGCTAAGGCAGGCTTCCTGCCTGCCCCAGCCCCACACTGCTCCCAGAAGGGGCCAACATGCCCCTGTGGCCCTGGGGGGGGGGGGGGGGGGGCACGTAGCCCCCCGTGCTGCCCCTCTTTGCTAGCACTGACCCCTCAGCTCCCATTGGCCACAGTTCCCCATTCACAGCCAATGGGAGCTGCAGTGGTGGTACTTGCAGGCAGGAGCATTGCACCAAGACCCCTGCCCCCAACCCCAAAGGGGCCGTGGGGCTGTGCTAGCCACTTCCGGGAGCGGAGTGGGGCTGAGGCAGGCAGGAAGCAAGCCTAGCGACAGCTCCACTGCACCACCGGAGATCATGACCGACTGGGAGAGTCCCCAGGATTGACTAGTTGATTGTGATCAACTGGGTGGTGACTACTGGATTAAAGCATGTGAATGACTAGTCACATGAATAGTCCCACTGAAGTCAGTGGGATTGCTCACCTGTTACAAAGTTGTGTGTGTGTTTAAGGGCTTGTCTATACATGAAAATTAATTTACATTAAGGAAGGTTGTGAATTTAAAGCCCAGATGCTGTTCCTGAATAACTCCATATGTAGACAAGCTCAAAGTCTTTGCAGTACCGGGGTTTTAAGTTTTCAAACTGTTACTATTGTGATTTACTAAATTTGTAATAGTTCCCATAGTCATTAGAATGAAAGATGTACTACGTATTTTGCTACATAGATCCCACTTTAGGGTAATATGTTTCAGAAATCTGTTATGTGGAATAATAGGGGGTGAAATTTCATCAGGCAAGCATTTATTAATGTGTACAAAATACTCTATTGCAAATGATTTTTACATTCAGTAAGAGTTTTAAAAAAATTGTTGAGGGAAAGTGCTGTGGGCAATGACTTGCTTTAATCCCCACATTGTTTGACTAGTAAGATGATTTAAAAGAAAATACATAGTGAATAGCTATTTCAGATTTTCCTTAAAAATTGTATAGAGCAAATGAGTGAGCTAAGGGGAAAAGACATTGAAACTAATGAAATGACTGCACAAAGCTGTAGCCCTAGCACGGGCCTTTGGCCGCTATTGTAATACAAATAATAATGAGAGGCTAAATTCAGAGATGCTAAATGGCTATGTAAATTACAAGTCAGTAAGAGGGTGAAATTTGCATACCAAGCTGGCAGAAGGGCGGTAGCTAGGAAAGATACAGGAGGGCAAAATTCTCCCTTTTCTCTACCTTATATTGTCTTGTTGCTTTTACCGCTACAGCTGCCTCTTCCATATGTACCACTCTGCACTCTCTTATTGATTTGTAACTTACACCAACAACCAAGGCATCTTTGAGTTTGGCCCAAAGAGAGGAGGAACCAAGGAAACCTCAAAGGCCCATAAAAATGAGCTAGCTATCTTTTTAATCTTTTGGATGATAGATGTTTCTTCACTTCTAAGCTGACCTTATATCCCCCACCAACCAAGCACATATTTAAAATAATATTCCACCTTGAGGCAGTGGTGGAATAAGAACAAAAACTCGCAACTGTCCTCTAGAATAGAGAAGTTGAAAGATAATTACTGGTCTTGGTGAATAGAAAGGATATGTGTGCTCATTCCAGGTTATCCCCAAGTCAGGCTGTGTCACGATATGATGATTTGATCCACAAGTGGTCAGTGGTTGCCAATAGCAGTAGTCTGCATAAGTGTATTATGGTTAGGCTTTTGCAATGCAAGTCTAAGCTCTGGAACCTTTCAAAATTCCCCAAGTTAAATCTCTTAAATCAGATTTAAAAGAAAGTGAACACGTTCTCAGCTGTGCAGCAACAAATTTTTTTAGTTTAAGTTGAATTACTTTTCATAAAAGCTTCTCTCCTCCTCCCCTTTTTCTTTAAATAGAGGATCAGAATAAATTGTGAAACAGTGCAGCATTCCTTGTGAAGAAAACTTCTGAACAGTGGCAAACCAGGTAAGATCATCTGGTGAGAACAAGTCCAGGTCCACAGTGCTTAGGAGGGATTCTAAACCATATCCAGAATTCTGAGCAAATATAAAACTAAAATAGTTTCTCTGAGTAGGTGAATTCTAGCCCTGTGGTTCCTTCAGGTAATTTGCTAATTAATTACTCTCCCCTGCTCTGGAAACCTAATTATATCAACTGAAGCAGGTTGTGGGACCTGACATGAAGCATTGGACTTCCCATTATTTAAAAGTGAGTTCTCATGGAGGGGCTTGCCTGTAACACACACTGAGCAGGATATATGCAAGCACTCACACAGACATTAATGTTCTACTTCTAGTAAGTAAAATGTATTGAGAAATACCAAATGTATTAACTCTTGGAGCCCTAAGGATGAGAATCCTCATTCTTAAGATTCTAAGGTGAGGAACGTGACCTGCGTTAACTCTACAACCATCTCCCTCCTTCTCTTCTCTGTAGTTGTCCTACCTCCTTCCTCTTTTTTGAGTGAGGCATGCTTTCTGCCTGTTTCTTCTTTGCCCTGCATCTGGGCATGAGTTCCCCTGGGTTCCAAACTAGAGTCTATCTGTGTCCCTCGTCTGCTTTCCCCTTGCATCCCATCTACCAACCTCCTCTTGGTTCTTGGCCTGAGCGAGTGACTGACCTCTAGCTGTGAGGAGAGGTGTCTCACAGCAGCAGGAAGGGAAGAGCTCCCAGCAAAAGGGAGGCAGGGCCAGTTGAGGCTCATTCTAGGCAAGAGTGATGACCTAGCTGTGCCTTTCAGTCACCCAAAAAAATGCTACTAGAGTGCTCTAGCACAGTGTTTCTCAACCTTTTTTGATGCCAGCGACCAGCGTGCTGCCTTCCTAAACTGTGTCAGGAAGATTTCAGGGACTAGCGCTGGTTCACAGACCAATCATTGAGAAACACTGCTCTAGCAAGTCCTACAGAACATTTAGGCGCAGTCCGGTCCTTAAAGTGATTAACATTTAGGATTGGCCAGCATCTAAGGGATAACTGCTTTATTTTATTTTACTTTTTTTAATTCCAAGAGGAAGCTTTCAATCCTTTAGCCAGATTGACAAGTCAGGGGAATATGGCTGTTCATACAATCCTTTGGCTCTGTTATTTTTGCCAGGCGTTTTCCCCAGAGGCTGCTTTCCCTCATGGGAGGCGGAGGGAGAGATGGGACCCCAGGCTTCTTTCAAGGGCAAGGTGAATATGGGGAAATCACCTGTGGTGATGGGGAGTGGGTGGGAGGAATTTAAATGAGACTAAGTACTATAAAGCTTTTTTCATCCCAGCAGGATACAATGGGAAAGAACAAAAGAGAGTCCCTACAAACCTATAGCTGGTGGAGAGGACCACAGAAAAAACGAAAGAAAAAGAACAAAATAAAAGCAGGAAGAACAGACTATGTTAGTGTTGTTAATCTTCCAATCAGGTAAAAAGCTCTTGAAACAGACCAGAAGAACTAGCCCCTGTCCATAACAATCCATCTAAATCAATAGTGAGCAGTGAATGAATACTTTGAGATTCTTAAATGGAGGTTCTTATGTAAGTGCCAGTATTGTTTATGCCAGTATATTTTGTAAAAGTAATAGTCTTTGTAATGAGATTTCATTACACCACTCTGCTGTCAAATCTTTGCTGAGACGTGAGTGACACCAATAGTGTATATTTTTTTGGGGTTACCATTTTACTTAGTACTTTGAGATCCATCAATATGCATTTATTCGTTTGTTGCTGGTATTTTTATTGCTCCTCTTCTTTCCTCTTACTAAGATAGTAAAATCCAGTCAGCGGTGTGGGTGTTTTAAGGTGGATTGACTTGGACATCTGCTCTCTCTCAAAGCAGAAATAAAGCTTGTTTAGCTAGAGAAGTAGGCTGGACTCGCAATCTTCGAGAATATTGCGCCACAGTGGTTGTACTACAAGATTTGGACTGATCCTGCAAACATGTACACTGCCAAGTGCAACGATTACTACAGTGTGTAGTGCTATAGACCACAGTGTTTGCAGGATTAGTCCCATAGTTATTTGTTATATGCAATAACTAACAGCTTTCTGACCAGTCTCTTAAGATTTCAATATTCTTGCAATCTAATTATTTCTTATCAATCCCTTTTAGACCAGATTTCTCAATAGTTGTAGGAGAGCTAACTCCTGAAGTGGATGATTTTCAGCTATATGACTATTTTGTGAAAAGGTACCCTACATGCATTGACTGCAAAATAGCCACAGATCTACTGGGATACTCCAGGTAATTTTTACACAATCAAAATGCTGCTTATAAAAGGACTGTAGACAGTTATATGTAAACCACTTGGTCAGACTTAAATCTGTATCCTGTTTCTGTGGTGTCGTCGTCTCCCTCTTCTCCCCCCCCCCCTCCCCCCGGGGCAAAGAGAGGGTAGAACAGAGGTTAAAGTCTAAAAACAAAGCAGTATTTGAGGAAAATCCCTTGTGCTATTTCAAGTCTTTGTCTGGATTGCCCATGTAATAGGCTAAATTGTGATTTCACTGTGCACATATTTGCATGCCAGAAAATTTACCTGGGGAGGCAAAGGGGATGTACATTGAATTAATGGGGCTCTGCTCATGCCCAGCAGTGCATCTAATGCATAATCAAGAGCTGTATTGAGGGCTAAGTATTATCACCATTTGATGGATGGGGAAAATAGACAAGGGGCCACAAACTGAAGTCAGTGGAGTTGAACCTGCTTTTACCAGCAGCAAAAAGGGCCCAGAGAGAGTTTGTGACTTGCCCAAGGCCACCCAGTGAATCAGTGGCAGGGCTGGGACTATAACTCTTTGTTGCTGGTTCCCTATTAAGATCACAGGACACTTTGTGGACAAGAAACACAAAGTACTGAGAAAGTGAACTTTTCTTCTTAAAATGCTAAGTACTGTAAATTGATAGTTCTTGGTTAACACTAATTGAGAATGTGGGTAAATCAGTTGCCATTAATATGGAGTCTGCCTAGATACACAGGTAACACTTGTTTTTATTTTATTTATTCTTTTGTTGAGAACCACCATTAAAAGAAGCTTGCTCTATTACTCTAACAGCAATCAGCTGTCAGTATTTGCTTTTTGACACGACTTTCAGCTCTGAGAGAAAGCATTTAGCCACGGGTGTTTAAAAACAAAAGAAAAAAGATAGAAAGCAAATATGTACTGTAAGCCATAGTAGCTACAATGCTAAATAAGGGTTTTGTCTGCCGAAGAAAACACTAAACTTACTAACTCTGTTATAATGTTATTGGTGTGTATACTGGAATTACTACAATATCTACGTTTTGAAATTTGCAGGGGGTATGGCTTTGTCAGATTTGGTGAACAAGGTGATCAGATGAGAGCACTGCAAGACTGCCAAAATGCACCAGGTCTAGGTGGAAAAAGAATCCGACTGAGTATAGGAATTTCTAAAAGGTAATGAATCAGTCTTGTACAGATACAGGAATTAAAGGTAGTCAGTAAACACTGGTAGCTTCACCTTGTCCAAGCATATCTCATCTACTGTAATGGTGGTGTCATCCCATATTTCATGACATAAAGGATCTAATTTTGCATTTCTTCTAGTTAGAGCTTCTCTATCTGCTTTTCCTTTCTGGTAACCATGAAGTACATAGAGCCTGGCCAGAATCCTGGGGTAAATGTTTTTTCAAAAGCACCTAAGTGAGCATGTGCTTAACTTTACTACTGTGAATAGTCCCATTGAAATGAATGTGGCTATTCATAATAGCAAAGTTAAGCACATCATAAGTGATTTCAGGATCAGGGCCTTACAGAGTAAATAAAAAAAAGTTTCCCAATGAAAATAGCACAGGATTTATTTTAGTGATCTGGTGAAGTGAAGGAGCACTCTTAAGCAGGGAGAACAAAAAAGTCTATAGTACAAAAGCCAAAACCAGATCCCAAATGCGATATACAGAAAATACACCAACTTCCATCAATGTGGTCCAAGGATTCCTGACTTTGAAGTTATTAACATGAAAGTGAGGACTGTGAACCACTCTTAAAAGGTTCCTTGTTCTGCCTCCTAAACTCTTAATCGGTTAAAAAGTGTATATGAGGCAATCCCCGCTTTTACCAGTTAGGTTTGGGTAGGTTGATATCAAATTGACATACATTCGCTCATCCAGTACATGGGTGAAATAGCATGTAACAGGATGAAACTTCCTAAACATACTTAAATTACCTTGCCTTGTATTCCTGTTAGTCAGTGGAAATATCCAAAAATGAAGCTCCCTTTTCTAGGTATACCCAGACCTTGTAAATATTACCTTTTTCCCCTTAAAGGAGATAAATCTTCTAATTCAAGTTGGCACTACCCAAAGCTGGTCTGAGAGCTAGATACCATTGTCTTCAAACTGTCAGGTTATGAACAAAATGTCTGTTTTTCCTTTTTGGCGATCCTGTGATGTGGGGTATGTTTAAGTCTTTCACACTCCAAAACAAGATCAGTGTTGGATACCTATAAACAATAGAGTGTGGGTTTTTTCTTTTTTTCTTTTTCTTTTTTGAGGTCCTTTCAAAAACTTCAATGCCCTTCTTTGCTAATTTCGTCCTTTTTCCATTTGGTAAAAGTAACTTGATTGTTCCTCTGTGTAATAATTGAGAAAAGATAACTTGGTTCAGTTTGTTTAAGTATTATCCCATTCTCTTGTTATGCTAGTAACTGTCATTAAAGTGTGGGTGCAGCTTTCATGACAAAGGCACTTATGTGTAGGTCCTATAGTGATTTATATTTCTAATTTAGTAATGACAGACTGGTTGACTTCTGTGCCTTTTACCAAAAAAAAAAAAAGTAATCTGTTTCAAATTTAGGTTTAAACTAGAGGTTTTACTTTATTTTGGTTTATTTTAGTTTTGCTTTCTTGGTTAAGGGGCAGACCATACAAGTGGCTTTTCTGTGTAGAGCACTATCAAAGTAAATGGGGGGGCCCCTACAAGTACAGGAGTCTGCCTGCACAGGGCCACATTTAGCATGGGTATTAAATATTGAAAATCTGATATGTCTCTGGAATGTGCAATCAGTTCATCTGACTTCATTGTA
This sequence comes from Trachemys scripta elegans, assembly GCF_013100865.1. Lineage (NCBI taxonomy): Eukaryota > Metazoa > Chordata > Testudines > Emydidae > Trachemys > Trachemys scripta. The sequence continues at coordinate 173,504,187 of NC_048299.1, forward strand.
TATTGTATAATGATGAATGAGTATCAGATGAATCAAAAAAATTAGAAAGCTCCCTAATTTAGAAGAAAAAATTGTCAAACAACTATTTTACATTTCTTCCTTCACTCTCTATTAGTAAATGAATCCGGCTCCTTTTTAGAGTTTGTGCTTTTGCTGCTTATTCCCCACTTCTGACTTCATAAATTGTTGTGGCAATGAGTGTCATAAACAGGATTACAACTTCAGATGGGAAATAAACTCTGGCAGCTGTTGAATGCCAAACCAGTCTCTATGCAAAACAAGTTCAGGCGGAGTGTGTGTGGGGGAGGAGGGAAATGTGTGAGCGGTAGGTTGTGTGGTGTGTGGTTTTTTGGGTGGTTTTTTTTTTTTTTTTGGTTAAAAACAAGTGTCAGATGCTCCTTAAAATATAATCTGGGATCTCTTTGGGATTTTTGTTTCTTTCCCCCCCGCCGTCCTACCCGAACAAAGATTTAGTAATTAGCCACAGACAACAAAGGGCTAAATAAAAAAGAATGGTTTCAGAGTTGTAGCCGTGTTGGTCTGTATTCGCAAAAAGAACAGGAGTACTTGTTGCACCTCAGAGACTAACAAATTTATTTGAGCATAAGCTTTTGTGGGCTACAGCCCACTTCATCGGATGCATGCAGTGGAAAATACAGTAGGAAGACACACACACACACACACACACACACACGAAACAATGGGTGTTACCATACACACTATAAGGAGAGTGATCAGTTAAGGTGAGCTATTATCAGCAGGAGAGCAAAAGAACTGTTTGTAGTGGTAATGAAAATGGCCCATTTCCTGCAATTGACAAGAAGATGTGAGGAACTGTGTGTGGAGAGGGGATGAATGTAGCTGCTTTAAAGCAGCTGTACTTGATAGCTGTCTGACAAGTACTACTTAACCAATCTATAGCAGAGCACTAGGCTTTAGCTGCAGAAACTGTGTTTATGCTGACACTGAAACTTACTTTAAAGTAAATGGATAGAAGTAGTAGTAGTTTCCTGGATTTGGATTTTACCCAGGATAGTAATTACTATTGGTATTGGCAGAGGTGAGACCATTTACTTCTCTATAAACACAGATGAAAAGTACTGTGCAGTGATTTTCCTCACCCTTTCATTTCTGGCAACTTTTTCAGAGAAATGTTCACCTTCATAATTTGATGTACAAAGACTTACTGAATTGTTTAATTTTGAACTAAAATCAGTCTTGCATCCAGTTCTTAAATTCTAATTATACACTTTTAAATGTTTTTAGAATGAAAGCAGAATTCCAGCGGTATCAGTCCTATAACTATAATGATTATTATCAAGATTATCAGAACTACTACTCACAGTGGGGTTATGATCCTTATGCTGATTACAACTATAGCTATCCTTCCTATGACAACATGCATGCTGTTGGAGATTCTGCTATAAGAGAGTCAATTGTGACTCCAGCTGTATTTGAGGTATTGATGTTACTGAATTTACATTGAAGATAAGTTCTTGCCAAAATATTAAATTACATAATGAGTTTAATAATTGATAACAGAGCTGTATGTCATTTTCCCCCCTTTAGTTTTAACATGGAAACCATGCTTAAATCCTATGATAATGTGTAAAATAAGGACTAAGTGGCAGATTGAAAATCCAAGCCTTTACATGATACACTTCTCTAGCATTAAACCTCTATAATCCTCTAAATGTGTACCATTTGTTCTTGCATTTTTTCCCAAATGTGACTAACATTATCTGTATGTAACTTTTTATCCTAATAAGTCTGTCCATAATGCACATAATTTAATTCTCTAGTTGTTCTAAGCCATACTAAACTATAAAATTGCCTTTCTCCTGAATGTCTATTTTTTAGAAAGGGAATGGATGGAGGTTGGGGGGGACGGGGGACATTTTTTTACAGCTTTTAAGACTTTCCTTGAAGATGCATGAATACATTGAAAATCCTTTTTTCGGATAATAGAATGTAAAAATTTCTGAAGAACCTGGAATTAATAATGATTATACTTCTATAAAACTAACACAAACATATTCTTGTTTATTTCAGGAGACCCCAATTGTGGCTGAAAGCAATGATGAACTAATAACTGAAGGTAACGCTAATGCTATCATACTTCGATTGTTTGGTCCTAATAATGTCTGGCTTTATAAAATTTCTATACAGAACTGCTGATAAAGTAGTGCTAGTTCATGGAAAAAATCTACAAATATTCCATTTTCATTTCCAAATGAACTATTCTAAATACTGGCACAGAGGTCAGCAAGTTGGGAATGTAACGTAACTTACGTTGTATGTAAAATTAGGAGTTTTCAGACTTGGCACTCTTTTTAAAACAAATGACTTTCTTCTAACTTGCTCTTACATGAAGATAAAATAGTCTTTTGTCCCACTCCGCTAATTTTCATCGATGTGCTAATTTCCATCTCATAATTTCTCCAGCTCTTTACAGCCTTGACTCTGTTTTAAAAATATCTCAGTAGAAAACAGGTTTCTTAAATGTTTTACAGCATGATTAATATCCATACTGCTTAACAGAATCATATGCTAAAAAGCAAAAGAGATCTGTTACATTTTGTACAGAACTCTTCTCTTCCCCCCTCCCCTCCTTGTCCCAAACAAAGTTGGATGCCCTATCATTTATCTAACCATAATGGCAAGCTATCTTATGCCAGAGGGCTCTTTCCCTGCTTGAATTGCTATTTATCATGATTGTCTGTCTGAACCTGACCAGACATCAAAGTAAGATTTTGAACCTAAGTCCTTCAGAAACTTTTCACCCTTGTGCCTGAGAAATAAGTGTATGTTGGATACTGGGATATTAGGAAAGCATATCCTGGCATGCATTTTCTCTCCTTTTTAAATGTAGGGGTAATGATATTTCACAAATTTGTAGCAATGGATGTATAACTTAAGTTAAAGTCTGTGCAAGTTTGTTTTAATAGAATTTAAATTTTCACAAAGTAGTGTACTTTAACCTTAAGCATTAATGTAATTTAATGTTGTGTATGGGGTTTATTTTAAAGTCCAGTTTGCAGAGGGTTTTTTGGGGTGGAAAGATTGGTACAATGAATAACAATAACCACATCTCACGTATGAAGCTCTTGCCATTACTTTTTTGTGACCTGTGTAGGTCTTTTTGTGCTGGGCCAATTTATTTTTATTTACTGGGTTTATTTTTACAGATCCACAGCTCCATCTGGATGTTGATGAAATGAATAGAGAATTTATGGAGAGAAGTGAAGAACTCTATGACTCACTCATGAATTGTCATTGGCAGCCTCTGGATACGGTCACCTCTGAAATCCCTAATGCTTTCTAAAAGTGTCTTACATGAATATATAGCATGACCGTTATGACCAAGGTGCTAACATTACATTTCTTCTACATTACTCTAGACCATACGTTTTAAAGCACAAGGATGGGTGGTTGTTTTGTTAAGCTTTTGACAGCCTTTGTAATTTTTGTTCATCACTCTATTCATGAAGCATCTTGAAATCATGTAAATATTCTAGAAATGTAAAGAGTTGAATAGAATCTCAAGATAGACTTGCTTGTGTAAATAAAATCTCGTTTCTGCAAACCTGTCAGTGGGGAATTTCACTTCTTCACATGTAAGTAGTTGGTACGCATTTTCTTTTGGGCTTGCAAAATCCAAATGGTCTCCTTGTTTCCATAACTTTCTAACTTCTACTTTGGAACTGACACCATGCTATAGAATGGCTATAGCTAGAGTGAACACTAGATCTAGTACCAAAGAAATATCTGAAAAATAAATATAGATGTGAAGATATTCTGAAGATACTGTTGGCTCAATTAGTTAGCAACCATCAGCCTTAGGGACTCCTGTACTTGGGAATGGAGCATTCATTCCCATGGCTCTCCTGCAGCCTCCTGACACTGAAGAATTGCAGTTAGGGAGCCACTTGCTCCATTATTGTTTCAGTTTTTTAATAAACTGATTTAAACTAGTTAGAGGCATCCTTAACTTTTGCAATGATGTGCAGATGGGCAGTTGGCATCTGGCACGTCTGTCCTCCTATTTAATATGTCTATCAGCAGTCCACTTCTATTTGCATAGTGTCCAAAGGTTCAAGGAAACCTTTGGAAAATATCCTTGTCATCTGACATTTACTTATGTACAGAGAGCCCAATATATACCATATTATGTATCCTTAATTCTACTGTGAAAACTCCATTCTTCTGTACCTTGCTTTCCTGACTGCATTTCCCTTTTCTGGCCCTTTGGCATGCAAATAAGTTGTACCAACTCAGATTTCTGTTAAGTTTAGTTAGGGTTCCTTACATTCAAACTCTGTGCCAAGTTCAGTTGTAACGTGCAAAGGGAGGTGTGTATACAGAGACTCCATCGGGACTTAACTGTTCTCATATTAACACCCTGTGTGTTGGGGGGAGTTGGAAGAAGGTGTATGTTCCTCCATTTCTTTCAGTTGGACTCTGAATCAGAGGAGTCCAATTGAAAGACTTCACTACCTATATATAGGACTTTAATCCTTAAGGACAATGAAGTATGTTGCAGGTACAGGGATCCCTTCACTGTGTGTGTAGTTTGAGCCTGAAACTGAAGAATAAAGTTCTTAAGGAGCCACGTGAAAAGAAACTACTGTCATTACTGATTTTTGCCAGTATTAAGGCTATGGAAGATGCCATAGTTAAAAGACTCTATCACAAGTAATCAGGACCTCACTTTCACATCTGATCCTGGCACCAGCAATATGACATGCTTGTTTTGTTAGGTTGGTGGGAAGGTCATCATTCTAGCTTGTTTAGTCTCTATTATGATCATAACGTAAGTGAGGTTTGTAAACCATGTACTGTATCATTACACATTTTTAATAACTGATAAATACAATGGTGGTTGAATCAATGCTTTTTATTTTATTTTTTTAAATAATGCAAACACCTAATCATTGATAGTTAATCCCTTGTACTATAGCTAATGGTGAATTTGGTTCTGAAGTGCAGTGGGCTTAAATTTAGTGTTATGACTTGATTTCAGAGCTTCAATTTGATACAGTTGTTAGTTTTTCTGATAATTTGTTAAAAAATAAAGTGGCCAAAACAAAATCTGGGAGGGCTGCCTAAATGGCAAGCAATGGGCCAATTGTGTAACCAGAAGGGGTTCAAATAGCTTTCCCTCCTTTAAGGGGCTGACTGGTGGGAGTTTGCAGACTTCACTTATTGTGCTGTTTCTGTACAGACCAATAGTAGCAGATGAGAAAAACAGGCTGCTAAAGAATGCAACAGTAACACAATGAGTGCACAGTCCACCCACAGTGCAATGTCTCCATCTTTCCACTCAACTACTCCGCGTGCCCTATGCCACTATTGGCTTTTCTGAGTGCTAACCAGAAATTTCTGCTGCTGCTGCTTTCTCTTACCTGCTGTTGGATGCTCTCCCAGCCCTGCCTCTGCTAGGCAGATAGAATTTATACTGGAAGATGCCTCTTATAGACCTGTTACACTGTGAGAGTGGAACAGGACCCATAACACAAAGAGCCTCCCGTATGGCAGGGGGCGCAGCAACATAGAGTGCCATCACCAGTACCTTCCTCCCTGCTATTAAGAGCTCCCATGAAGAGCTTGCCCAGTCAGTTCATAGTGTGAAGTGACCAGCTTTGCATCCAGACCTACAGTTTGGGAACCCCTTGAAGAGGGGACTGAAAGAGGAACTGGTGGTCTGGAGGGAGAGTTGATGGATGGGTGTGGGGAGGAGAAGGGAGAGTAATTGGTAGACTCAAGGGGAACTGAGGGGGTGAAGGGGAGGGGAAAGTGATGTATGTGTAGGCCCCTCGAACTTTGATGGAGAAGGTTTGGTAAGGACTTCAAGACCTTTGCAGCTCTGGAAACTGAACTCACTTTATTGATCTAATTTGCCTGTGGTGTTGAGCTCTAGAGTGTGTGGCTTGAATTTTGTACATTGGTAGCAGTAACCCCTACACCTCTGACATGTAAGCTACCTAATTTGGGGTCCAACCTCTGAAGTTTGTAAGCCCCAGATACAGTAGCTGCATGTCATTGCTAAACCCTGGTTAAATTGTGCCCTGTAGTCCCCCTGCCCATGCATGATTCTCACTTGGGGCCAATGCCCCCAATGTGAGTCACATAGTCCAGGGCTTCTCAAATTGTGGGCTGTGGCCCAAAGGTGGGCTACAACACAATCCTGGGTGGTCCACTAGCAAAACTGCATTCTCCAATCAAGTTAGGGGCAGAGACTGGCGGGGGGAGGGCTTGTAGGGGCATTGCCCCCCCCCCCCCCGAAACGGCATCTTTCCATTCCCCTCCCAACCCTGGCCCCTCAGCACAGCTCCAGAACACACAGCCCCGTCCACTTGCCCTGCCTGACAGAGCCTGTGCAGGGAAAGCATGTGGGACTGCACTCAGGGGTTGGAGTTAGCAAGGGGCTGAAAACTGAAGATGAGATCTGGTTGAGCCTCAATAACGTGTGTCCCCAGCTGGAAAAACTGTACAAGGAGAAGCAGGTACTTCCATCCCATTAAGAAGACTCCTGGCCTGTAAGTTATTTTATATATTTATTTACAATACTTGATTATTTTTTAATTAGCATAGAGTAGGGGTAAGGTCTTTACTTATAAAGCACAGAAATTCAGATTTTACACTTACAAAAATTGAAAATGTAATATAGTGTTCAAAGTTGGACAACACAAATGTGGTGTTTTTTTTTTTTTTTTAAACAATTTTGTTAAAACCGTTGTTTTGCTTATTTCCAGTTTTATACCAAATTGAGTTTTCCCTGTTTGAACACCACACTTTGGTCTCAACATTTTTTTAACATGTAGTTTTACTATAATGGGGTTTCAAAGATTTTTAAGCATTTCTTTGAGTGCATAGTGCTAGGGCATACAATCATTTACGTTAAAATGAAAAAGGAAACTTACATTGTTTATTTCCTGTGAAATTTATATGTAAGTAATCATTAAAATTAATAATTTTCCTCAAGAAGTGTTAATAGTGGGCCACAGTGCCTATTGCAGTCTTACAGGTGGGCATCAGGGAAAAAAGTTTGGGAACCCCTGACATAGTCAACCTGGTCTAAGGTCTGAAGAATATTTTGCCCCTCTCAGGCTCGGCCCTACTAAAATGCTCCAGCCTTTGATACCTCACAAGACTCCTCATTCCATCCACTGCCAGAGAAGGGAGCATCTCGGCCCCACAGGGACCAATGGTTCTGTGGTTCCCTCTTCCCCCATTCCAGCCCTGCCAGAGGCTGCGGGACGGTGGGAGGGGTGTCCTTTCCCTGTTATCCAGTCAGCCCTGCTCGTTCCCTAAACCAGGAGGCCATGGCTCTGGGAGTCTGAGCTGATCAGCTGTTTACTCAGGCTCTCCAGGCCTTGAGTGCTGCTGCTCCTCCTTTTCCATTCCTTGAGTCACAAACTGGCTGTAAAACTGTCCTGTGCCTCTTGGGTTGGAGAGAGGGGCTGGGGGTGTTCCCAGGTGGCATGAGGATGAGGCTAGGGCTGTTTTGGGTTGGGGCTTCTGTAGAATGTACCTTTCCCCTGTCTTGCCCCCCATGTTCAGCACTTGGCTCCAGGACAGGGAAGTGCCACTTCAAGAGCCCGTGAAGCCATCGCCCCAGAGCCCCTAAAAAACTACATAGGGTCCCCTGCCCTGGAACTGAGATCATGGTGGAAAGAGGGAGCTTTGGGACTGGGTAGTGGTTAGAGCCAGGTGGAGGAGGAGGAAGGAAGCGAGCAGTTCCTTCATAAAGGGTGTAGCTTCCGCAGATTCACATAGTTAATATCAAGGCACCTTCACCACGAGCTTCTAGAGGGTGGTGCCCATTGGGCCATTTGCCCCTCTCTCCCATTCTCTTGCAGAGGGTTCCATGATATAAAGGGGGAGTGGCCCCAACCACCCTTCCTTTCCTTCTCATCCTTCCCAAGAGCAGTGCTAGACACCCTAGGCACTGTATAAACACATCGTCAGAGACAATCCTTGGCCCCAAAATTATTTCATGTTGTTGTTATTATTTATTAACTTATACTAGCACCCACTAAGGGCTTGATTCAGGAGAAGTGCTATAACATAACTTTGTAGTTTCTCCAACCATCTATGCAGCTGTCCCTCAAGAATCCTGAATCAAAGTAGTGGATGTAAGATTTTATCTCCTGCAGATTGCTGATCCCTGCTGTTGAGTGTCCATCCTGGGGCTGAAACAGTCCCAGTTCTCATTTAGGTTTATAAAGCAACTATGCAAAGTACTTAACTAGTAGCTTCTGTCACTTCCCCCTTGGTATCTTGGATTTGGCCTTACCATCCAATCTGCAAGCTGAGACCAAGGACTGGCCTGATCATGCTCCAACTGGGATTTACTGGTGCAAAAGAGTTACAGGCTTCTGCACCCCAAGCTGGAGGAAGAAAAAACAGGATCTCTGGATCTAGAAGTGGAGCACAGACATGTGTGGCTCACCATCCTGGCTGAGGAAGGAACAGATGGTCAGTTTCTCCATGGAGGCTAGTGAAAAAGTCTCACCAAAATTTCTACTCCTTGTTCAGAAGTCTATTGGTGTCCTGCAAATAGTGAATGAGACCCCATAAGTGGTTGGGGGTGAGTGGATTTTGGAAGGTTAAAGACTTTGGGGTAGGTCGTAGCCAGATGGATGGGGGCAGACAATATAGACTGAATAATTTAGGAAGGAGAAGGGCAATTGGGAAGAAGGAATTGATGCAGGGAAGGAGATGATGAGATATGTAGTGGGAGAAGGGAGAGATCACTTCTCTACAAAAGGGATGGGGAGGTGCATAAGTCCCTAAATGTTGGTGTCCAAGTTAGAAAATGTTGATGTAACACAGTTTTTATGTCAACTTGATTTTATACTTGTGCACAACAGTCTGGGGCTGTGATGGGAACTCATAATGGGCATGCTTGGTGCATGCCACAGGCAAACTCCTGTAGTATTTCCACTGTTTCTGTGGAGTCTAACAGACAATGAACAACTCTTCCCACTGTCCCAAGCAACCCTGCCTCAGTCTCCCTCACTTGGCTTCTTGTCCCATTCTCTTCAGCTCATTCTAGTCTACCAGCACCACTTCTAATAAGGGTTAAATGATTTACATAGAATTCTTCCTGTCAAGACTTTCCATTCCATTCCTCCTGACTTAATTTTATTCCCATCCAAATTTATTTAAAGCCTGTCGCTCCCTGATTGATTTTCTTTCAGCGGTTTGGAAGGGCTGCTTTTCATTGACTCCTGTGGTGTGTCCATTGTTTCTGTGAAGTCTGCGGGCTGGAACAACAATGAAGGACTTTGCCCATTCTGTTTTAACAGGGCATCCATTGGTCTTTCAGCCTCAACTAAACAGTGTTCTCATTTTTCTGGGGTTGCCAAGTTGGAATTCTGACTCTCTGGTATCTCATCAGGTGAACCTTCTGCGTAATTTTGGGCTTAGTCCTGGGATCCACCTATTTTGCTATTCACCACTTCATTTATTCTTGTCAATACTGTACAGAATCCCTCCCAAGGTTAATCAGTTTTAGGGCTCCTACCTTTCCTTCCACTAAGAATGTGGAATCAGATTGTCTCTCTTCCCACCCCCCAAAAAAGTTTCCCCATATGAACTTTATGGTTGAAGTCTTTTTTTCATTTTCAAATGGTTTCAGATTTTCCCAAGGAAATGTGTGCTTTTTCAGTTTGGGGCTGTGGAATATCTATATCGTTCAAATGATCCAATTTCGTTTGCTCCTTCCCAGAAACTCTACAGGAGATTTCCTGGGTCCCTTGTTTGTCCAAACATGAGGTGAACTGGGGTTCTTTTTGTACTTTAAATGATTGGTATCTTATAGGCCATCAAAAATAATGAGAGATGCTGGTTACAGTCTGTTTGATGCTGTTGTGAAAAGGTAGCCTGCTTAACCTTTTTTTGACCCATTCCACCTTCCCACACAATTGTGGTGTGAGTCTTATGGATTTCTAGAATCTTATAAGCCTGTTGAAATACTTTTGATTCATATTTTTTCCCTTGATCTGTGTGCCAATCATCTAGAACCCCAAATCTGGTGAAGAGTAAGTTCAGTAAAACTTCAGTGACTGGCACAGCCTTTTTGTTCCCTATTGATTAAGATTCAGGCCATTTTGTAAAGAAGTCCATCCTATATTTGTGAACTGCTCTCCATAATGAGAAAGAGAACCAGACAGAAAGAATAAATAGGCATGTCACGAATGATTGACTGTTTCTTCACCAGGGATCAGTGAAGGCAATTTGTGGGGCAACATCTTCTCTATAAATCTATCTGGAAGGGCATTTTTATATTTTACTGCATACTTGACATAGATTTATAAATATAATGGGCCAGATCATCATCTGGTATAAATCAGCATCACTTCATTGACTTGTTTTAAGCAGCTAAGGTTTGGCTCTTTTTGTGTGTTTGTTTGTATTAACACTTATTTAACTGTAGTGGCTACATTTTTGCTAGACATGTTGTTGGTCTGACTTCACCTAGAAATAGTTCTGACTCTTATGTGTCACTTACAAATCATCTATAAAGGACTTATCTCCGTTGGCCCATTATGTGCTTCTCCATGCTCACTGCTCTTCCCTTCACCACACCAAAACAACTCCGTCCCTCCACTTGCACGGTGGGCTTTTATAACAGCCAACCAGAATCTGGCCCCCAGTAATTGGTTTATGGACCAAAGCAGTTATGGATCCAGGGGCACGTGTTACTTTTCTTTACCACATTTTCTGATGATATTGCTTCCAATCTTTTTGATCGCTGCAGAGTGGAAATTATCCACCAGAGTATGTGCTTGCGTAACCTGAATTTACACAGCACCACTGCCAACCTAACCCTCTAACAACGCTAAACAAACCATGCGATAGCCTTAAAAAAAATCACAAGATGGTGGGGTTCGGCGTATTTGCCTGTGAGGAGTTTTTGCTCAATGCAACCTGCGATTGGAGCTGGGGAAAAAACACCCCTGGCCAGAACCTGGCTCGGTCTCTACCTGCCCTCCCCCGAGCGCCAGCGCCTACAGCCCCTGCCACTTCCCGAAACTACACTTCCCATGAGCGTTGGAGGTGGGGAGCACTCGCTGCTGGGTAAGATGCAGCAGGATGACGCATCCCGTTGTGCGCGAGTTAGTGACGCAACCTGCCCGAGCGGGCGCTGTGTGGTTGGTCGGACGGGGGGGAGGGGTGCACGGAGTCGGCCGCGGCGCGGGCGGGACGGAGCCGGCAGCCAGCAGCAAGCGCGTGAGGCCCCGGAGTCCGCGAGACAGGCCTTGCGGCGCGTGGCGGGGGCATCTCCATAGTGACAGTGACAGCACAGAGGGGAGGAGGGAGCGCGCGGCGCGGCCAGGCCGCGGGGGGAAAGGGGAGCGAGCGGGGGCCGGGCCCGCTCTGCGCCGGGGGGCCGGATCCCAGCATGGCCTCGGGCGGGGGAGGCGGCGGCGGCGGCAGCGGAGGGGGGAAGATCCGGACCCGGCGGTACCACCTGGGCACCTCGAAGCCCTACCCGAGAAACAAGCAGGTGAGAGGCCGGGGATGGGCCGCGCCGCTCTGCCAGGCCGGGGGCTCTGACTCACGGGGGCCCGCGGGGTCTGGGAGCCGCCGGGCTGGGCGGAGGATCCCCGGCCTATCCAGGCCCCGCGGGCTGGGGACCCACGTGGAACCCGGGGGCGGCGGGGCCGCGTGGGGGATCGGGCTGTCGGAGCTACGGGAGGGCGCTGGGGGCGTGTGAGGAGCCACGGCCCGGGGTGGGGGGACAAGGGGCTGGGGGCCTGTGGGGGAGGCTTTCCCATGCGCTGGGGCCGGTATGCATGTGTGGGGGTTTCCTCTCGGGCAGCGGGGAGGGGTTTGGGATTTCCCTCTGGGAGCGCGCGCGGGGCGGGAGTTAGGGATTTCCTGCCTTTTTTTCGGTGAAGCTGGGAGGGGTCACTGGAGGGAAGAGGAAACGTGTTTAGCAGTTGGTGCCATGTGTGAATTAACCCCGTCTCAGTTTGCTTCAAACAGCTTTGATGGGGCGGGAACGGGGAAAAGAAAAGCGTTGGAAGGAAAAATCTGGAGAGCGTTTCCTGTCACAGAGACCAGCTGGTGTAGGGTGCAGATTTTCCCAGGATGTAAACTTTGACTCTGCCCATCGTGTAATGTCTCTGGGCCTTTGGGGTGGTGTAACTCCACTCTTAATACAATCTTCTTTTTCTATACCACCCAACTTACTGGTTGCTTTCCAACTCAGATTGCCAAAAGATATTTATATATTAGCAGGAATGTTTTGGGTTCACTTTTGGGCAAACATTATACACAATCAGGATAAACTTCTAGAATGACATTATCTTAAATAGGTGTTTAGTTAGCATACAGTGAATTTTGAGATTTGAATGTCTTTAAGATCAAACCAACCAAATTTTTAATTCTTATGTACAAGTTTCAAAACATCATACAAACCACTTTGTAAGGGCAGTGTGCAGTTAGTTGTCCTTGTGATAATTTCAGTAGGTGAATAGTTCATAATCTTCAACCCCTCATATAAATTGTTCTGGTATTTCATTCTTTGTATATCTGTTGCTAGCATATTTTGGGTGCTAATACAGTATAAGTAATAACAGTATTTAAAAAAACTTTTAATTGTTTTTTTAATCTTGCTGAAGTGGTGGATAAATAACAAAATAACTTGTTTATATATTATAGCGCTTGACATTGCAGGGCATTTATAGATAAAAATCCAGAAACTAGGTGGGATGGCTGGTGGACAAGCAAATAGATCCTTCATTATTAGTGTGTGTGTGTTTCTAGGAGTTTTAGGGTGCTCAGATACCTATGTACTGTACAAATCTCATCTGTGTGGGTATATATGTATGCATTTGGGAATGTCTTTATGTAAATTGTTGAACTAGGTTAATACAAATTCAGTTATGTTCTGTTTGTATATAAAGTGAAGGATTATCCAACATAAATTTCATAACATACTGCTTCTCAGAATAATAGAAAGGAATTGTAATTTTTCTACAGCCTTAAGTATACATATACAATTGCGTAACACTGTTCTGCATCTGTCCATGAAGCTCTAGGACAGGGGTTCTCAAACTGGGGGTCGAGGTAATTACATGGAGGCTGACAGCTCGTGACCCCTCACCCCAAACCCCGCTTCACCTCCAGCTTTTATAATAGCGTTAATTAAAAACACTTTTTTGTATATTTTATATGGGGGTTGCACTCAGTGGCTTGGTATGTGAAAGGGGTCACCAGTACAAAAGTTTGAGAACCGCTGCTCTAGGAGATAGTAGTTTAATGACATTTAAACAGTAAAAATGAGTTTCTTCATCTCGAAGTGTAGTATTGAAACATTTGTGTAAAAGCTAAAGAAATATTGAAATAGCAAGTAATGAATGTGTTGATCACTGCTAGTTGAGGAGTGACTTTGAAGGAGATGTATGGAAAGGTTTAAATAGTAATTATGGACCTAATCCTCTAGTCTGAATGCACCAGTTGTGTTGTCTTTGTATATTCCCAATGGGTTCATTTGGATAAGTGCTGAAGTAAGGAATATTGGGAATATTTGGAGGATCAGGCCCCAAGAATAGATACTTGAATGTACTGGTCAAATTTACAGATGTAACATGGTGTAATAAGAAGAAAATTGCTTTCTTTATTGTAATGCTTTAAAACTCAATTTTTTCAGGCAAAAATTATAAAGCCTGAAAGCACAATTCTTTGTTTTTCCCCCTTGGGTAAATCAGTTTTTACTGGCCAGGCTTTTTAAAGCCTGCCAGCAACCTGTATGTTCACTTTAAGGTTCAGACTAGTGTTTTTAATCTTGGGGATATGTCATCTGTAGTTTTAAGGATTTGACTACCTTTTTGTGCAATGGTGTAAAAAGTGACTTGCACTGGTTTACCTGTGTTTGAAACCTGGGTAAGCTGCACCAGTGTAGTATGTCTTCACAAGGGGTTTGCACTAGTGCAACTACATTGATGTAGTTTTAGCAGGGGTGGGCAAACTTTTCGGCCTGAGGGCCACATCTGGGTATGGAAATTGTATGGCGGGCCATGAATGCTCATGAAATTGGGGGTTGGGGTGCGGGAGGGGGTGAGGGCTCTGGCTGGGGGGCAGGCTTTGGGGTGGGGCTGGGGATGAGGGCTTGGGGTGCAGGAGGGTGCTCCGGGCTGGGACGGAGGGGTTTGGAGGGCGGGAAGGGGATCAGGGCTGGGGCAGTGGGTTGGGGCGCGGGAGGGGGCCCAGGGCATAGGTTCCAGGCATTGCTTACCTCGAGCAGCTCTCAGAAGCAGCGACATGTCCCCCCTCTGGCCCCATTCGCAGGCACCGCCCCTGTATCTCCCATTGGCCGCAGTTCCTGGCCAATGGCAGCTGCAGGGGCAGCGCTTGGGGCGGGGCAGCGTGTGGAGCCCCCTGCCTGACCCTACACGTAGGAGCCAGAGGGGGGACATACTGCTGCTTCCAGGAGCCGTGCGGAGCAGGGCAAGTTCTGGACCCTGCTCCCCAGCTGGAACACCAGAGCAGAGCAAGCCCTGGACCCCACTCCCCAGCAGGAGCTCAAGGGCCAGATTAAAACGTCTGGAGGGCTGTATAGTTTGCCCAAACTCTGAGCTATAGTATTGCAGCCCCCTCCCAAGTCCTGGTCATGCAAGTTGCTTTGAGCATGTGGAACCCTACTGAAGTCAGTGAGGCTTGATGCCTGGGTCTGCGTGTGCAGAGCAGTTGCTCTTTCAGACCTAATCCTGCATCTACCAGTGCTTTAAATCATTATTTTTTCATGTGCACACGAACAATCCCTGATTCTAAACTGTTGGTTGTTTTGCTTCTGAGTGACATGAAATACAAGAGCCAAAAGAAATTAAAAAATTGTCATATATCTGAACTACCTGCCCTGTTCTGTGAGGAACATCTGATTGCTGCTGAATCATCCTAGGAAGAAAAATGTCTCATGATTAGGCATAACTTTTAGAATTTTGCAATCAACCGTATAATTTGGTGATGTTCTGCAAATGAGACAGATATTTTTTAGTTTAAGAATAATAATGTTCATTTGACTATTTTGTGTGTCTGTCTCTACATGCTTTAGTTCAGTAGTAGGCTGGTGTAAGAAACTGAACACTAACAGGTTTTTAAAGTTTGTCTTTTCTTTCAAGAATTGGGCTATAGTTCATTTCAGCTCATATTTTATCTCTGGTACCATCTATACGTAAGTGGCAACCATGTTATCAAGAACAGTGTTTAACTATGATTCTTGTTAGCAGGTATTAACACAGTTTCTGCCATCAGCATAAAAAATGACTCCTACTCTACAGGGGCCTATCTACACTGAGAATTTTTAGCAGTTGTCTCGCATTTAGTCTAGCAGTTGTGTCAGTAAAACTGGAAATGCCACTGTAGAGTGGGTGCAGGCATTTTTACCAATTTTCATCTATCTCAACTCACTTTAAATGCAGCTTAGCATAGTTTTGTGAAACAATTTATAGCACTGTTCATTAGTGTATATTGCCCAGGGACCTCATATTAGCATGCAGTTCCAGCACAAATTTAGACAAGACTGTTGGTTCATAACAGTCCTTATTGGTATATACTTCAGTTCTGTCTCAAGGCTTAGGTTCTTTCATTCCCAATGGAAGAATAAAGTTTGTAATGGAGAAAAGTCCTTTCTGAAGGACAGAAATAATGTTTACATCCCGCTTTTGTATATTATCCTAGGTAGTTTATCCATCAATTTAGAACACGAGATTCTCTCTGAGTAAGAACATGCCTAAATTATTTTGTTTAAATTACTGTTTCTAAAAGTGGTCCATGGACCATGGCTGACTTACGGAAAACTGACAGATCATGTGGTGCAGGCTCTTCTATTTTTCCAACTGCTGTGTCACATGAAAGACAGCTAAAAAATGATTGAATTGTTCATAATATTTTTCTGATATTGTATTAATGCATAAACATTATGCAACTGCAAATTGTGAAAGGGAGGTATTCTGCACAGTCCTGACACAGGAGAAAAAGTGGTCCCCAGTATAATCTTTCTGTTAATACATGATCTGCTATGAAATGTTGAGAATCCCTGGTCTCTACTACATTTTGTATAATACACCCCTGTGGTCACTGGTGCTATAGAAGTAATAATTATGCTGGGTATTCCAAAATGCCACTTTGCAGAAACCCTTTCTTGTAGTCAGTGTTTTTAATTTTGACTCATTAAAACAGAACTTTAGGATTATTCCTCAGTTTGTCCACTCTTTCTGTATTTAGTCTCAAATCTGATTCTTTCCAATTTGGACAACTTTCATGCATTGCCATCAGATTTATCTCAGTCTGTCCCATTGTCTGGGCATTAACCAGATTGAGTGGTTTATTTCTTTATGACACTTCAAATATCTGCTATTTCTTCTTTAAGAACACTTATTGAAGGCTTGTGCACACAAAGTTGCACTGATTTAATTAAAAATGGGAATTTAAATCAATATTTTTAAACAGATAGAAACCCCTGTGTGGATGCTCTTATTTTGGTTTTAGAGCTGTCCTTTCTGGTTCAGTTTAAGACTGTTGGGAACAGGTTTAAGATAAACTGAAATAAGCGACTCTTAGTCCTGGTCTACACAGGGGGGAAATCGATCTAAGATATGCAACTTCAGCTACAAGAATAGCGTAGCTGAAGTCGAGAAGTCAACGTGACTTAGATTGACTTACTTTGCATCCTCACGGCATGCGATTGACGGCCGCCACTCCCCCGTTGACTCCGCTTCCGCCTCTCGCCTTGGTGGAGTTCAGGAGTCAATGGGGAGTGCGTTCGGGGATCGATTTATCGAATCTAGACGAGAAGCGATCTATAAATCTCCGATAGATTGATCACTACCCGCCGGTCCGGAGGGTAGTGTAGACATACCCTTACACTAAAATGAAAGCAAAGAGGATTACTCCACTTTAATTAAACTGATTTAAAAATTATTTAAAGGGTGGTCTGTGATGGAAAGTTATACTCATAGCTACTGAGCTGTGAACTTAAACCAGTATAACTCGAAGTGTGGATATTTTTATTCTGGAAAAAGTGTGTGTTCCCAGATTTATTTAACTTAAAGCCTCTTTCTAAGTGACATAAAATTTTTATTCTCGAGTAAATGTTCACACAGGGAGTTATATCAATTTTACTATATCTGTTTAACTATACCAGTATAATTATAACTGGTAAAACTTTCTTGTGTAAACAAATCGTAAGTTAAACCAGTGCAACTTTTCCATGTAGACAGGGCCTAACACTTCAGTATTCTCTAAACTTCATCTCTCATTTCCATATTTCTCCTACTTACAATGCTGTTGTCAATTGGCATAGCTATAATTAAAATATTTGTGGTAAACTTGGTATACTGTGACTTGTATTTTTAACAAGTGTTAGCTAATGTGTGTTAAAATCCTAGAGTAGAGAAGTTGTAGTTTTAACACAGGTTAATTAGTTGAAGTAAACCCTGGCGTCCGCCAAGCAGTGAATTGTTTGCTGTCAATCTGGACTGAACTTGAACTAGTGACCTGGCAGTGAAAGGCTCTGAATCCCATTATCAATCCCCTAAGTCACCCAGACCACTGAGTCCGTAAGCTGATTTAAAATAGTGGTTGAATGTGTGTGTGTGTGTGTGTGTGTGTGTGTGTGTGTGTGAAAGATCAGTCCCCTAAGTCACCCAGACCACTGAGTCTGTAAGCTGATTTAAAATAGTGGTTGAACTCTGGTGTGTGTGTGTGTGTGTGTGTGTGTGTGTAAAAGATCAGTCCCCTAAGTCACCCAGACCACTGAGTCTGTAAGCTGATTTAAAACAGTGGTTGAATTCTGGTGTGTGTGTGTGTGTGTGTGTGTGTAAAAGATGTTAGCTTCTCCTTCCACCCTTAAATAAAAAGGTTAATATTTTGACATGCAATTTGAAAAGGAGCTAACAAAACAGCCTATCTTAATTCTCAAAAAGAAGAACAGGAGTACTTGTGGCACCTTAGAGACTAACAAATTTATTAGAGCATAAGCTTTCGTGGACTACAGCCCACTTCTTCGGATGCTCTGAAACCTATCTTAATTCTCTAACTTTAAAATAACAAATTGCTCTAGTAGCACAGAAGCACAGAAAGATATTTTTTTCATATTTTTAAAATGATATTGGTTGGCTCACCTCAGTTCTCCAAGTGTACTGATGGGTTGGTAGCAGTAAGAATTATAGAATACTGTAGGCTATTTTTTATAGATACACACTCCAAAATATTTGGATAAAGCCCAATTTGAACTTTTTTCCCACATAAAATTTGGGGTTCCTTTGAGACAGATATTAGCTCCACGTTCTTTACAAATTAGTTGCAGGCTGTTGGCTTCTTTAGTGAATCTCTCTTCAGTTTGGCTTATGCAAATTATTTAGTGGAGGCTGTCATGTTAACATTTAGATTCTTTATACAAAGTGTAGAAATATATACAAATTAACATATTCCATTCATGTTTTTTTTTTTTACTGTAGCTATTACTATGCAGTTGGAGGCTGGTCTACATTGTCTTAAAAAAATTGAAATCAAGTGAATTAAATTAGTGCAGATCTCTAATATAGCTGTACTTAAACTGATTTAACCCTCACTTTAAATTATTTTAACTTAATTTGCTTAGTAAGGGTCAAACAAGTTTAAGTATATCTGTATTAATGAGTTGCACTGTATTAACAAGATCAGTTTTTAATAGCCTTAATTAAACTAGTGCAACTTTTCTAATATAGGCAAGTCCTGATTGCCTTCCAGTAGTGCATTAAGTGACATGACTACCATCTGTGTTGGAAAATTTAGGCAATAAAGGAGCAATGTCCTGAATCTTCACAGTACACCTCTACCCCAATATAATGCGACCCGATATAACATGAATTCGGATATAACTCAGTAAAGCAGTGCTCCGGGGGGACAGGGCTGCGCACTCCGGCAGATCAAAGCAAGTTTGATATAACGTGGTTTCACCTATAACGCAGTAAGATTTTTTTGGCTCCCGAGGACAGCATTATATCGGGGTAGAGGTGTATATGATGCTACTTATGGCTTTCAGTGTGCTTACCTCATGTTAATTAAAATAAATTAAAATAAATTCACTGCTAATGAAATCTTAAAATTACAGATATAAATACACACAAGTAGGGAAATGGGTATTAACATTAGTGACATTAACTTGCCCACATTCAATATATATTTTTGATTTCCACTTTGCAACCTTAACAGTGCCTTAATATATAATAATAAATTGATGTTTCTTGTGTTTTGTTTTTTTGAGAGAGACAAAATGCTTGTGACTGATTGTGTTTGCATTTAAATAGTTCCAATTTGGTTTTGATGTTCACACCTCATTGAAATTAACAGAGCAGAAGAGCTGTTATTACCATCTTTGCTGCTATTTGGCTGCAGACATCTTCCATATAGGTTAAGAACATATTGGGGCACCTTAATCTTTGCCAGAGAAAAAGAAAATTGGGGCTGGTCTACATTAGACAAGGTACACCCACATATTCAAACCCCTAGTATAGATTCACTTAAGCAGTTTTGAATCTTACAGCTGTTTAGCTTAAGTCAATTTAAGCTAAACTGATATAAACAAGGTTTAAACTGATTCAAGTGTATCTATATTAGGGATTTACTCTGGTGTAACTAGATCAATTTTAAATCTGTTTATAAAAATTGCACTGGTGTAACTAATGAACAGCTCTTTATGTTATTAATTGAAGATTAGAATGTACAAAACACTGCGGAATGAATCAGGAATTGTAGACAACCATGATGAAACCTCAGAATCTGCCATTTTTGCAATCACAGGTTTCTCTTGTCCCTGATGTTCCGTCATTCTTCAGAGGAACTTGTTGTGTGCTTCAGTGGATATGTACAATCTCCCTTAAGTAAACTGTCCAAGTGGCAATTCTTGTGTTTATCAGACTGGTCAGAGAACACACAGCAGGATTAGATAAAATGTAGATTTAAAAACTCTTGAGCCCTGACTAAAGTAACTACAACTTCCACTGTTGCTACCCAGAAGTGAATTTTGGGTCCTAACTCTTCTGTTGTAGACAAGGCCTCTGCATGATGCTTAAAAGTTGATAGGGCTTTGTTGAGCCATGCTAAAAATCTTAGAAGGCCACTGAGCATAATAAAGGTGATTTTTTTAGTTACTTACCTTACTTTAATATTTCCCATTTCATCACCTAAACTTAACAAGGTGCTACTTCTAAATAAGGGCTCTATACATGCAAAGTTTCAAACTTAAGTCTAGTCTACATTAGGATTTTACATGAGTATAGCTGCATCTCTCTGGTGTGAAAGTATACATCCCTGAGAGATGTAGCTATGCCGACCTAATCCCCGGTATAGACAGTGCTAGGTTGACTGAACAATTCTTGTGCTAATGGGTGAATCCTTCCCATTGGTGTAGGTAGTGTCTATAGTGAAGTGCTAAAGAGTTTGTCAAATTCAAAAATTGTATCTTCACTAATAGGGAGGACTCCTGTGAACAAGATGAGATGAATACATAATAGGATTGGCACGTTCAGTGTTTGATTCACAATAGCCCCATCATATATCAGCTCAGTTTGTAATAAGGAAGGGAGATAAAGATAGTACAGCATTGATTCTTGAAGAGTATTTGTCTTATACAAATCATATGGCTAGAGAGTAAACAAAACCAAGCCAACTGCTGACACCACTTGTAAGCAATGAGTAATTTTCCTAGAGTAGACCATGCTACAATGCTGAAGACACTTAGGAAGTTCTGGGCAGTTAGATGACACAGTCCATGTTTAAAAGGTCGGTTAGTTTATATTAATGCTCCCAGCTGGTATTGCTGCAACAGTGGTAATGAAAGAATAAAAATTATAAGTCTTGGGTGGGCATAGTGGTCTTTTACGTTATGTATGCGTAATGGTGCTAGAACCCACTCTTTGCTAATATTGTTGATGTGCATTCTAAACAGAGTGTAGAAAAAAAAAACAAATATTTGGGACCTGCCTACAAAATTAACCACATTTAAACATGATTGTGGTTAAGCCATATTATAGCAACTTTTTTTCTTTCTTGCATGGACAGATAACATGTTGAACTAAGTTTTAATCCTGGTTGATATGCGCGCGCGCGCGCACACACACACACACACACACACGTGCACTTAATTGTTTTAGAGAGAGAATGTTACTAAAGTCGGGGTAGCCGTGTTAGTTTGTATCCACAAAAACAACGAGGAGTCCGGTGGCACCTTAAAGACTAACAGATTTATTTGAGCATAAGCTTACTAAAGTGCATTTCCTTTCAACGCAGTCACAAAAAATCCAGGAAATCACCAGTTAGGCTACACTAACACCCGGAGCAGCTTCAGTTCATGTAATTTATTGCTCTAGTCTCACCAGTCCCAAACCTTCAAAAACTCTAACAAAGAAATTCCTGCTGATGCCAACTGGTATCGGCACAGTTGGGGTTCCCTAGTAGACAAGGCTCTAGTGGCTTCGATTGGCTTTACTGCTATGTTAATTAAAGCTGCTAGAGCCTTGTCTTTGCTTAAGCTCCCACTGTTGCTAACATGGGTTCAGCTGAATGTGTAATAACATTAATAGGAAATTCTTTTGTAAACAAAGTGATAGATTCTTTACTTCCACAACAGACTTTCACTTCCCATATATAACTACCCAGAAAGCACACATCCAGTTTCTCCAAATCACAAAGAAATGCAAAGGTTTAATTATGACCTCAGCAAGACATATTAAGATAAGCATACGTTGCTTCACTGTGCAAGTATATAATGAGTTTTTACTACCTTAAAAATTCAAGGTTTTAGTTAAGGTTTGTATATGAAAGTTGTGGGCATGGGGAAAATGTCAAGGATTTTTATGGAGGCAATGGCAGCAAGTGATGGATTGGGAGGTTTTGGGTTTGAGGGTAAAGAATTTGTCAAGGTAGCAGAGGTGCTTGGAGTTTGGGGGTAGGGAATGACGGGGGTAGTATATAAGGAGCGCTGGGGTACAACACGAGAAAAAGGCAGGGTTTGGCTAGTGTTTCCTTGTTTTCTCCATCCAACAGATGCTCCTGCTGGAATTCTGTGCCACTGTACAATGCAGAATTTGCACAGAATTAATGTTCTCTGCAGAATTTTATTTTTTCATGCAGAATTTGTGACAGCCGGAGCCCCTGCCATCCACGCCTGATGGTGGGAGCCCCAGTTGCCCCTTCTCCAGTTTATCTGGATTTTTGGTTATCCAATCTGGCCCCGATCCCAATTAGATTGGATAATCAGGGTTCTACTGTACTTTTATACAGCATATTTTTATATAATGAGTTTGTTTAAATGAAATATGTAATTTCACTGAAACAGAAGATAACTGTCAACAAAGATGCATCAAGTTCAGTTTTAATACGCCTAGTAAGGAATCTATTTGTCAAAAAATATGTCCTGAATCTTTTATGTTGTCTGTATTGTTACAGGTATTTTGAAATAAATTACCAAATAATTGAAACTGGCATGATTATATTGAGTTATTTGACAAATAAAATATGCAGAATTTTGTAGAATTTTAAAATATTGTGTACAAAATATTTTTAATTTTTTGGTGCAGAATTCCCCCAGGAGTAAAGAGATGTGCAAAGTCTCAGTGCAGAGTGACTTACTTCCTCAGCAAACTTTGAGATCTGGTGGGTGGAGAAAGCAATAATGTTCTACTGCTTCCCTGTACTTCATTTCCTGTACTTCCCTAACATGGTTGCTCCCTCCTTACGTGCCAGAATCCCACTACATCATACTCTACAAACCTTGCTCCCCTGTATGTTAACACAAGCTCACTGCAATTTTCCCCATCATCTGACAGGCCTGGTGGCTATAGTGGCTCAGAGCAGTCTACATGATAGGATGGTAAAAGTGTCGGTATGTAGTCTACGCCAATGACTTGTCACTTCTTCGAGTGCTGATCCTTTTGGGTATTCACTATGAATGCTCTGTGTGCCTTTGACCAGAAACTCTTCATTAGCAGTGTCTGTTGGTTTGCACCTTGCACCTCCTCATGCTTTCAAATGAGGGCAGAAGGGGCAGCACAGAATGACCACCTCTCCAGAACCTTCTGTGTCCATTCTCCTCTTCTTCATTCTCCTACCTAGAATCTGTAAATATTGTAAACAATATTTTAGCTGAGATAGTTTAGTCTAGTTTTAGTGCTAATTAGTGGAGGATTGAGGGTCCTCCTCCATTACCTTCCCTTTGTCTTGTTTATCTATTATGCCCAAGGTACCATGCTTTAAGCTTTGCCTGGCCTGACCCCGGTCTTCCTGGTGAGGAACCTGCATGACAACTGCCTGTATTGCCTTGGGGAGGTTCACATGCCCTTGAGGTGTGGCATCTCTTGCTCTTTCCCGCCATGTACCAGGTAGTCTTATGAACTCAGGCTCTGAAAACACTTCATGTAGCTCTCCATGAGACCCTGCTTGTATCCTGAACCCTCCTGCTCCTCTTCAACCTGTTTGGAGTCACTGGGCAGTGTTCCACTGCCATCTGGTACCAGTGGTTCAAAGTCATTCACCAAGAACAGGGGCTCCATGAGGCAGAAGCATGAGTGGGACAAGCCCCTCACCTCTTCCTCTAGCACCGCCTGAGACTTTGCACCCTGGAACAGATGGTACTGGGAGCTTCCAGTTCCCCAGTGCCACACATTGAAGGATCATTAACAACGCCTGTGCTGCATAAAGTCAGAAGGGATTCTCCCCCACTCCTTCATTACAGTGGTGCCAGCCACTTACAGATCCTCCTCCTCTAATACAGCACCAATTGTGTAGACAAAGCCAAAGACATCAATCAACCCAAGGCCCTGTCATCTTCTGGAAGATTTAGCTATATATGCAGACCTGACATCTCTGATTTTCTCTGAACTGATCCTGCTCCAGGAGGTCTCCACCCCATTGACTCTCCATTCATTTGCCAATACTATGAACCAGCTGGAGCAAGAGGTCAGCCTGATCCTCTCCACTTCTTGCTTGTCCTTGCTCCTGATTGGTGGGAACCATCCCACTACGCCACCAGCCCCACCATTGGCACATGAAGAATTCTGTTCATCAAACAAAAATGAGCTTGTACTGACTGTCCCTCCAGCTACCCGACAAAGAGCCATCACCCCAGAATGCTTCCAAATGCACTCGCTTTCCCTCATGTCCTTGCCAACAGCATTTGTTGTCCTGGGACTAATGGTACTCCTTGTGGGGGTCCACATCAGTACCCCTACACCCCATCCTATATCTCTGTTGAGGTCCTTGGGAACCATACTTCCAGGCACCTGAATATGAGGACCCTATATTCTGCATCCCGTAGTGGTTACCACTAGATGAAGAACCATAGTCACCAAGGGAGCAGCTGATGGAGGAGGAGCAGCTGGATCCACCAGTGAAACTCTTTGTGATCTCCACATGAGGCGCTATCACCAGCATCTCCTTTATCCCCAGATTATTATAAACAGTACCAGGATCACAGGAGAATCACAGATGCTCTCCGAATACCACTAGAGGAGGAGTTCCAGGATCCAGCCCACATGCTCTTGCACATCCTCCAGGCTACGTCTCCATTTTAAATGGCAGTCCAGGTTGACATGGCCATCATGGAACCTGCCAGAGTTACCTTGCATACTATTGCAACCTGTGCCCCAAAGAGGGCTAAGAAATGTTACTTTGCTCTCCCCAAAGGCATGGAATTTCTCTTTTCCCACCCTACCTCCAATTCCTTGGTGGTCCAAGCAGTTACAAAAAGAAGCCAGCCTCAGCCCAAATCCACTTCACTGAATAAAAATACCAAAGGACTTGGCCTCTTTGGAAAAAAGGTGTTTTTGTCAGCTTAGTTTAGCATTCTGAATAGCAAACTACCAACTTCAGTGTCTAAGTATGACTTCTTGAATTATAGCAAGCTCCTTCAGGAAAACAGACCTTGGTTCCAGGCCATTCTGGATGAGAGAAAGCTAGTGTCACGTTCTTGTCTCCAGGTGTCCTTTGATGCAGTGTCACAATCCATAGTCATGAGATGGGTATCATGGCTTCTGGCCTTGGGGTTCTGCAGGGATGTCCAAACCACACTTGAGGGCCTTCCCTTTGAAGGTCACAATCTCATTAGGGATAAAACCAACAAGTCGCTGCATATTCTCTGCTCTCTGGGTACTTATTCTTTGGCACCCTGTAGAAAATATTCCACGTAGGGTGACCAGATGTCCCGATATTTAACCCTTTGTCCCGCATCCCGATCAATGTACGATTGGGATGCCATTTGTCCTGATATTCAGCTAAGGAGGCGAGCGGGAGAGAGGTGCTGACCCCGTGGGTGCTCCGGGGCTGGAGCACCCATGAGGAAAAATTGCAGGAAAGCTCCCCCCTCCTCGCCTCTTTATCCCCCCCCTTCCCCCAGTGCACTGCGTCCCCCCTCATCCCTCCCTCCAGCGCTTCCCGCCGCCTAACAGCTGTTTGGCGGCACTTAGCGCTTTCCAGGAGGGAGGGGGGGAGGAGCGGGGACACGGTGCGCTCGGAGGAGGAGGCAGAGAAGAGGCAGGGCAGGGGTGGGGCAAGGTTGATGCAGGGGCGGGAAGAGGCGGGGGCTGGGCGAGCACCCACCCAGCAGAGGAGAAGTCAGTGCCGTAGGGGTGAGTGGCGGGCGAGGGAGTGAAGAGGCGAGCGGGCGGGGAGGTGAGCGGTGGTGGGGGACTGAGGAGGGACGCAGCAAGCCAGCAGCAAACCGGGGGATGAGGAAGGGCGTGGGGGGGGGGGGGGGGAGAGGGGAAGGGGCAGAGTGGGGGTTGACTGGGAGGGGCTGATGGCACCCCAATGCGTCCCGATATATTTTAGTGTGATGATCTGGTCACCCTAATTCCAGGTCTCCTTTCTGCCTTGACATCAACCACCATCTTCTTCCAACAGAGGATATGTGAACCCCCAAGGAAATGACAGAGGATCCAGCTGCATAGGCACCCTTCATCACAATCCTCAAGTTTACAGTCTCAGCTGCTTCTTGTGTCGTAGCACCTGAGAGTTGATAGCCAGTCTCCACAATGTCTGCTGCTGTCCCCTTCAGAGGCCATGTGGTCCATTTCCTTCTGATGTGGCATACTATTACAATGGACAAATAGGTCCCGGACATGTCAAATGGCTACTCATCAAGTAGGGGTCCGGCATTCCTCTTGTTCTGAAGTATCTTTTCTTGTTAAAGACATGTGGCTTGTCTGTCAGGTTCCAGTGGGTACGTGTGGCAGCTCTTAGCTCTTCCCACCCAGTGGCGGAAGGCTCCTCAGTCTTTACTCATCCTATTACTGCAAAGTTCCTGAAGGATATCATAAGGACATTCTTTCCAATTGCAAAACCAGTCCCTGCCTAGGATCTGAGCCTCATCCTCTCTGCTCTCATGAGATGACAGTTTGAACTCTGGCTTTCTGTTCCTTCCTGCACGTTCCTCGAATGTCGTTTTCTTGATGCCAGTTACTTCTGCTAAAAGGGTTGGGGAGCTTGAGTTCCTTATAGCAGACCTGCCTTATACAATTTTTCACTAGAATTAGTTTTCTTTGTGACTACATCCAAAGTTCATACCTAAAATACCTTCTGAGTTTCACCTTACCTAGACTGTTCGCCTTCAAAAACCTGAGCATGCAGGGGACTTGACTCTGTTCCTTGGACTTGTGTAGGGCTCTAGCCTCCTACCTGCACAGAATGGCACCTTTTTTGGAAGTCCCCAAGGTTTGTTTATCACTGTTGCTGAAAGGGTGAAGGAAAAGGCTGTCTCTTCCCAAATAGTCTCTAAGTGGATTTCCTCCTGCATCATTCTGTGCCATGATCATATGACAGTTCATCCTCCTCAAGCTGTCAGGGCCCGTTCTATGAGAGTCCAAGTGCTGTCAGTATTCTCATGACGGGGAATCCTGCTCTCAGAGATATGCAGAGCAGCTACTTGGGGCTCTGTATTCACCTTCACCAGGCACTATGCTCTGGTCCAAACTTTGGCTGTGAAATGCTTCCTTTAGCACAGCAATCCTGCACTCTGTGATGTAACAAACTTCCTTGTGCCCTCCTCCTTAATGAGCACTGCTTGGAGTCACCCAAAGTGAATACCCATAGGGACTAGCACTTGAAGAAAGGAAGGTTACTTAACTTATAGTAACTAGAGTTCTTTGAGATGTGTGGTCCCTATGAATATTCAAGACTGCCTTCCTTTGCTCAGGTCCTTCTGGGATCCATGTTAGAATCACAGCTGGAGAGGCAGTTGGTCTGTACTGCCCTTTATGCCCTCTGTTGAAAGCACAAGGAGGCACAAGTGCAGACTAATGGACACTGCTGTTGAAGAGTTTCTGGTCCCTGGTGTACAGGGTGCATTCACACCCACAGTGACTACCCATAGGGACTACACATCTTGTACTCCAGTTACTATAAGATAAGTAACTTTCTTTCTCCATTCCAAGGGTTAGATGATACATTGGTAAAAATGCATAAGTCTTGTCTACACTACAGTTTACATCATTGTTAACTGCATGTGTTAGAGTGGTTCCACTGATAAATTGTGGGGCCTACTTTTTTTAGTCTAAACAAGGCGTTTCTGTCCATATATATTAAACAAAGCAAACACCCCCCCCATACACACACACACGCACACACACATTTGGGTTATGCAATCACATTTAAACAATTTTGGAGAAGGTTACCATAGGATAGTCTATGACTTCATCATATATGAGTGTGCATCATGTGTGGATGAGTCCTTTATAGATTTAAAAAAACAAAAACACAACGGACTTGTTCTTACTAGTGTCTCACGTTTTTATTTTCATGCTTAATTTATTTGAAATATTATTCTGCACAGTAACATAGCCCCACTTTCATGGTTCTTAATTAAGTATGACTACGCTAATTGTTCAGAAATCTAATTGAGGACTTTAAATTCTGATTGCATTCATTTGCTAAGTATTTTGGTCAAAGGTGTTAAGTTATGATTCTGTTTTATCTTGGGGGTGCTTAGCAACGCAAATTGTCACAAACGGATCACTTCAGTGGTCCATTCTCTGCACTGTCTCCCCATTGAATAGAGAAGTTATCTGTCCTAAATTTCAAAGCTCTTCAGGGGAGTGGTGCTCTCTCCCCTCTCCCTGAGAGATTGCCTTTTCTATGATGACCTTGCATGATAGCTACATTCCACTGGAAGAATACAATTGTTGACCAATAGGTGGAAGTTTGTAAATGTGGAGACAGAACTTTTACAGCTCTTCCACTGAACTCGCAAGCAAACATTTAAAAAGTTAATTGAGCTATTTTTTTACAGACTGGGAAGGAAGAGAGGGGAGGGGGTTGTTACTCCTATTTTTAAATACTATGAAAGTATTCAGATAATATGGTGAAGGGCCCATATAAGCACATAATCAATATAAGATGGATTGGAAAAGGTATTTCTGGATGATTTTCTATTCAGTATGTGTCAAAGTATTTGTCAGGAGTGTTGTACTCTACTTTGCCATCCTGCTGTCATGCCTGTCTTTAAATAAAAATTCTAATTTTAGACTGAAATAATTTCTCTTTATATGAAGACTCAGTACCATCGGTTTTGAGCTGGCTTTCCATTATTACAGTTCTAAATTTTGTTTTTGTTCAATTGTAGATGTATTTTACACTATGTAAATCTAGTAGTCTTGCTGCAAACAAAACCAGTTAGCTAAATCCCCAGTCTCTCTTCTTAGGGTTGCTAGGGATTCCTCTGTTTTTCCTTGCATTTTAGTGAAGTGCCCATAATAGTGGTTAAGGTGCATATTAGTATTTTAAATTTATATTTTTCTTTTTTTCTTTCCAGTGTTGTAATTGATGGCTATCTCAAGGTGTTATACCTAGCATGTGCTCTGATAGTAATATGTTGTACCTGTCATTGATCAGTACTAAGGCTTGCATGCAGACTGTAGTCTCACATTTTCCACTCTTATGTGGTTTTATGAAATGTTTACACTATATACTATAGGATATAAAGATAGAATATATTTACCTAGACAAAGACACTCAGTCTTGTGGGGGTGCTGGGCAGGAACAGGCTTTAACCAACTGGTACCTTGAATACCTTAGAACCAATGGCTGGCTATGACTTCTCTTGCAGAGTATACACTGTGGATTGGTGGTAATGATAGGCTGGGTGTTTGCTTTGCAGATTTGCAAGCAGTACTAAAATGTAGAACATTGAAATATCTTCTCTGAGATGTTTGGATCTAGTAAACTAGCTAGATATTTTTTAAAGTGTTTCCAGGTCTCAATTTAAATAATGAAAGAAAAACAAGCTGGTATCAAGAGACACAATCCTTCATTCGGGATTTTAGAAACAAAATTTTGGAAGTATTCCAATTGCCCTAAATGAAGCAAACATTCCAAAGGATTATGTAATTGGTGGCATGCCAGTAACATGCTGTTTGGAGCAAAATACCGATATTAAATCAGAAATTTACTGATGCTTCATTTAAAAAAAAATAAAAATAAAACCAATAATACTGTTCTGTCATATTTTACTCCTGGGGGAATTCTTCACTCAAAATTAAAAATTCTGTGCACAATATTTTAAAATTCTGCATATTTTATTTGTCAAAATAACAAAATACACCTCTACCCCGATATAATGCGGTCCTCGGGAGCCAAAAAATCTCACCACGTTATATCAGGGTAAGGAGAGGAACCACTCCCCGCCCCAGCTCACCTCCGCTCTGCCTCCGCCTCCTCCCTGATTGCGCCGCCGCCGCTCCGCTTCTCCCTCCCTCCCTTCCAGGCTTGCCGCGCCAATCTGCTGTTTGACCCAGCAAGCCTGGAAAGGGGGGGGAGGGGGAGAGAGAAGCGGAGTGGCGGCGGCGCACTCAGGGGAGGAGGCGGAGATGAGCTAGAGTGGGGAGCGGTTCCTTTGCGCCCCCCATTACTTGCTGCGGCCCTCCCCGGTGCCCCCCCTGCCCCAGCTTACCTCCATTCTGCCTCCGCCCATGAGCGCGCTGCAGCTCCGCTTCTCCCCCCTCCCTCCCAGGCTTGCTGCGCCAATCAGCTATTTGGCGCGGCAAGCCTGGGAGGGAGGAGAAGTGGAGCTGAGTGGTGTGCTTGTGGGAGGAGGAGGCGGAGCGGTGGTGAGCTGGGGCAGGGAGCGGTTCCTCTGCGCCTCCTCCCTTAATTGCTGCGGCCCCCCCTGTCCCAGCCCCAGCTCACCTCCACTCCGTCTCTGCCCAGGAGCATGCCGCAGGTCCGCTTCTCCTCCCTCCCAGGCTTGCCGTGCCAAACAGCTGATTGGCGCAGCAAGCCTG
The DNA here is from genome assembly GCF_013100865.1 of Trachemys scripta elegans. NCBI lineage: Eukaryota > Metazoa > Chordata > Testudines > Emydidae > Trachemys > Trachemys scripta. Next base: position 173,534,456 of record NC_048299.1, read on the forward strand.
GGAGGGAGGAGAAGCGGAGCTGCGGCACACTCGTGGGAGGAGGTGGAGCGGAGGTGAGCTGGGGTGGGTGGGGGCCCTGGGGAGGGCCGCAGCAAGTAATGGGCAGGCGCAGAGGAACTGCTTTTGGTAATATGAATTCGGATATAACGTCGTAAAGCAGCCCCGTCCCCGGAGCACTGCTTTACCGCGTTATATCCAAATTTGCGTTATATCGGACTGCATTATATCGGGGTAGAGGTGTATAATCATGCCAGTTTCAATTATTTTGGTAATTTATTTTAAAATATGTGTCTGCAAGTATGTCTGTAACAACACAGACAATAAAAAAGATTCAGGAAATGTTTTTTGACAAATAAATTCCTTACTAGGCATGTTAATACAGAACTTTGAGTAATAATTCATTAAAACTACAATACCGAAACATATTTCCCACACCCCTCAAAAGCAGCCCAAAGGCTTGTGGAAGTCGGGGTAACGGAGATCTGATGGTCAGGGAAGTAATTGCTCGAGAGGAGCCTGGGAGTGAACCTGGTAGGTTGTTGGGTGTAGCTGTGAGAAGTATGGAACAGTTTTTTGGGGGGAGGGAGGGAAGGATTGTTAGAGAGTTGGGGAGCATCCTTCATGCAGAACCTGGCTGACCCCTAGCCTCTCCCATTCAGCCAGACACATCTGCCCCTGTCCCCATGTGTCCCAGCATCCAATTCAGCCAGGCATACTGACACATGTCCCCATGTGTCCCTGCACCCCACTCCCCATTCAGCCAGGCATAGTTGCCCCTGTACCCATGTATCCCTGCACCCCCACTCAGTCATCCCCACTTCCTCTATCCCTGTGTGGTCCTGCACCGCCACCCCATTCAACCCCTGGCTTAATGTTGTCACCCCACTAGCTGCTGTGCCCCCACCCCAATCTGCCCCCCACTAGCCCTTCTAAACCCCCATCTGTGTGAACCCCCCCCCCAGCAGCCCCTTGTGTGCTGCTTTATCTCCCCCCCCCCCTTCCATCCAGTGCATCCTTAAAGGCCCTGTGCGCAGGGCTCTGTGAAGAAGGTAGCCTCTGCCCCCTCCCGCTCCACAGCTGGCTGCTGCAGTCCATGAGGCAGCTGCCTCTCTTCTAATGGCACATCAGCCCCTGTGAGCGAAAGGTGTAATTGCAACTTCCCTTCACCTCACCATTAGAATCAGTTATTCTGTGGGGGAGAGGGGAATCTGTGGGAGACATTAATTCTGTGCTTGCACTGTGGTGCAGAGTTCCCTCTCAGGAGTAATACTTCAAGATCACTTTGTTTCTTACGCATAGCAATATGCAGTTTCATTTTGAGATTCATGCGTTCTAAGAAATTAGAGTAAACTGACAGGAAAAAGGAAAATCTTGAGAACTTGGCTGGACGTGAACATTTACAGCTTGATAAAGATGCTTATTGGTGGCTAATTTCCACTTGTTATTTACGTTAGTCAATGTATACCTTTGACTATTTGAAGGTATGATCTGAACTTCATGCATAGTCTTTTAGCTTCTTGGTTCATTAAGGCAAATTGCAGTTTTGCAGCTGATGTTCTTTAATGCTATTGGCTTGAAATCGAATTAGTTTTTTTAAAGAAAATAATTTCATGTAATTTCATGTAACACACCTGCTCTGGGTTCCCTTACCACTTGTTGTGGTTTTACAAACACGCTTTCTTCTTTTAAATTTTTTTTCTTTCCTATTGCTGTGTGAAAGGCCAATGTAAATAGGTGAAACTGTCACATGCATAAAGTAGTTTCATGGTATGTCTCCGTTTACAGACACTGCACACCCAGCTAGCACGGGTATAAATAGCAATGTAAATGGTGAGGCACAGCTTAGATGAGTAGAGTGACCTATGTGCCTAACCCTAGGGCAGGGGTTCTCAACCTTTTTTTTTTTTTTTTTTTTTTTTTTCTGAGGCCCCCCCAACATGCCATGAAAACTTCACGGCCCAGCTGTGCCACAGCAATGGTTTTTCTGCATATAAAAGCCAGGACCAGTGCTGGGGGTAGCAAGCAGGGCAGTTGCCTGGGGCCCCACACCACAGGGGGCCCCTGCAAAGCTAAGTTGCTTAGTCTTCAGCTTCAGCCCCATGTGGCAGGGCTCATTGTCCTGGGCTGCAGTCCTGCATGATGGGGCTTTGGCTTGCTGCCCTGGATCCTAGCAAGTCTAACTCCAGTCAGACTTCGCAGACTCCCTGAAATCTGCTCATGGCCCCCCAGGGGCCGGACCACTGGTTGAGAACTAGTGCCCTAGGGTATATACCAGGGGTCGGCAACCTTTCAGAAGTGGTGTGCCGAGTCTTCATTTATTCACTTTAATTTAAGGTTTCGCGTGCCGGTAATACATTTTAACGTTTTTTTAGAAGGGGTCTCTCTCTAAGTGTATATTATATAACTAAACTATTGTTGTATGTAAAGTAAACAAGGTTTTCAAAATGTTTAAGAAGCTTCATTTAAAATTAAATTAAAATGCTGATCTTATGCCGCCAGCCTGCTCAGCCCGCTGGGAGGGGGGTTCAGGGCAGAGGGCTGGGTGTTGGGGGGGGGGCAACTTGAGGTCAGGGCAGAGGGATGGGGTGTGTGGGGGGGGTCCAGGGCAGAGGGATGGGGCTGTGGGGGTGCAGGGCAGAGGGATGGGTGTGTGTTGGGGTGGGGAAGTGCAGAGCAGAAGGCTGGGGTGCTCGGCTTGTGAGGGTGCTCCCAGCCCCCTGCCCTGAGCGGCTCATGGCAGGGAGCTGGGAGGGATATGACCTGTTCCACCCCCTTCCCCCCAGGCCCGTCCCTACCTCTCTTTGCCTGCTCTACGGAGCAGCGAGCACGCTGCGCTCGGCTCTGCTCCTCTGGGAGGAGGAGGGGCTGGAATGCACCACGTTGTGCGAAGAAGCGGGGGAGGAGGGAAGCGTGGCTGCCGCAGGACCAAGCTTCTGCCTCCTGCCCCTGCAGGGAAGAGCAGTGGGCGGAGGGGGCTGAGTGGGGCAGGGGGCCGGGACCCCCTCCCCACCGCTCCCCCCTGCGGAGGCAGGAGGCAGAAGCTTGATCCTGTGACAGCCAAGCTTCCCCCTCCCCCGTTTCTTCCCACAGCGTGGTGCATTCCGGCCCCTCCTCCTCTCAGTGAGCAGCAGCGTGCCACTCAGAATCGGCTCGCGTGCCGTGTTTGGCACTCGTGCCGTAGGTTGCCAACCCCTGGTATATACCCTACATGGCTCTCTATTTGCCCAAGCTGTGCTTCCTGGATCTACACTGCTACTTTTAGCAGTGTAGCGTCCCAGTGCCTCCATGCTGCCGGAGCCTTTCCCCACCACAACGAAAGACTCCGGCAGTGAGGGAAGGTTCCGGAAGGGGGAAAGCAGTGGGGAAATGTTCCAACAGCTCTCCCCTGCCAGAGGCCTTCCCCATTGCTTCCTGCCATCACAGGCTTTCACTGTAGTGAGTGTGGATGCAGCCTGCCTTTTACTGTAGTCTGTAGTTACATGTACCCTACACACCACCTCAAGTGTAGACAAGGTCTCAGATGAAGAAAGTAAACTAAAGGATCAGAAGGGTTATTTTAAAATAAAGTTGGGGAATGAAGTTTCTTCCAGGTACTTTTCAACATCAACTTAGTTCAAGAGCACAGTGTCTTCAGCCCTCAAAAATTAATAACCAATTGATGACTCTTTCAATAACACTAATATAACAATGATAAATCAGCATTGATTACTCACTCATATTAACAGTTCATCAGAGGATACAGATATCTGTTCAAAGCATAGTATTTTATAGATCTTGATACAACAAGTCAATGTTTAAAATGCCATGAGCAAAAAATCTTGAGGCTCATGGTTGTTGGAAGTAACTTGATGTCACTGTAGATGTTGACTAAAGGTTTCTTTGCCTATATAGTTGTTCCTGATTAACTCCACATAGGCACACATTTATTCTAGAAAAAGAATAGCCACATATGGAATTAATCAGGAGCAACTCCATGTTTAAACAAGCACTAAGAGAAGGGGTAGGAAGAAGGTCTTCTTACACTGGAGGAAAAACGTAGCTTAGTGACCTGGCTCCTGAAGTTCAATCAGAGTTTTGAGAATTAGGTGAGAGAAGGGCATCAGGGAGATTGAGAACTCTGATACAGGGAAATAAATAAATTGTCCAATGAATAGGCTTCATATTTGTCCTCAAGGAATATAATACTTTCTTTAAGGGTTTGAAATTCTTGTCTGTTGTATTCATTTTGTCAGCAGCTCTTGCCTGACATCTGTCTTTAGTGTCTGTGTGTAATGTTGCATGTCAAAATATATTTTTGGGTTCATGCTTGTGGTTAAATATAAGCACTTTCTTTTTCAAGCAGGGAATCATTAGCAGAGTTACAGAATCAGTGAAGAATATCGTACCAGGGTGGTTACAAAGGTACTTCAATAAAAGTGAAGATGAATGTGTAGATGCAAGTGAACCTACAAGCCAGCAGGAAACTCCAGTAAACTACCATCATGGTTATGCGGATGATGACACCCCAGTGTTTGATGGGAGGGTCACTCCTGAGTCAACAAGAATTAATTTAGAAGGTATGTGGGAGATTGCAATCAAAACTGTCGCCAGTTAGTTGAATAATCTTTATTCATAGATTTACATTTCCGAATTAATTATAACTTAAGGGAAATTGGAAGGAAAAGCAATTTTACAAAATCTGATAAAAATGTTTTAATAACTTTTTTCAATTTTAAGTGCAAACATGTCATTTGAACATTGTCTTCCTGTGTTCTCTGAGGAGTGTCCTATAGGGAATTATATGTCAATGAGTTTCACGTAATCCATTAAATAGCTGTTAAATGGTCATGATTTTTAGTCAGGAGTAAGCCGGATTGTTTATAAACAAAAGATCTCTAGATGGAAAAACTCTTATCCCATCACCATAGAAACAATGGTTATGGTTCTTGTTTGGGAACTGTGATACTGATGAGCAGTCCTAGAATGAGTGGAAGATACCCTCCTTGGAGTCCTGACCTTTTTAATCAGGCTCCTTTGATCAGTAATAGAGGTGATAAATTCAGGTTAGTTCTTAATTACCTTAAAATTAAGATACCTATAAACATGACAAGGTTGGCAGGACATGGAAATAGTTTCTCAGGTTTGCAGTACAGAACTATCCAGATACTCCCATCTGTGAGCATGTATTAAAAATGTTTGCTGTGGTGGTGATCACCAAAACTGCTAGCCTGGGTAAGGAGGTCATTTGTGTGCATCTATCCTTAGATGACTGTCAAATTGGAGAAAGATAGTTGCCTCTGCTAGCAACACCATCTGAAGAAGACATTAAGGGCAAATAAGAACATTTACAGCACTCTGTCTTTGACTAGAGAGCAAGTTTTCATAAAGGAATAGGAGATGTCTTCAGGACTGAGGAACACATACTGTCTTCAATGGAGAAGTACTTACAGGACTTCTCAGCAAGGACAACCACAGAGCAGATTTACTCAAACAACTCCAAAGGATTAGGAATTACACTACTATCCAGAACCTTTGACCAGTTATGATGTGAATGGGGAATGCCACAGATAAATCTTAATGACTTGAGAACAGAAAAAACAAACTCCATATAATCAGCTTTCAGGAACCATTGACCTGAAGCACAGATGCTCTCTCCCAGGCTGGACCTTTAGCCTGGTATATATAATTCCTCTCCAGATGTTGTCATAAAAATTGGCTGGAGATTGGGCAGACTGGTTAGTGACCCCACCATGATTCTGGACACTGAGTTAATCCATAGATGCTGATATCAATAGCATTTGCTTTCCTAGAACTCCCGAGTAAGGCCTCGGGCTCCTTTTAGATAAAATATATTGCAATAGCCATCTCCTTCGCACAAGAATTATAAGACCTAATCTACCAATAGCCTTTCAGAACTTCAGACCTTTTGATTTATTTGAGAAGTTGCTCATCTGGTTACTATAGGGTGGCATCAGTTTCACACAAACTAAGAGGTTTGTATCCTCTGTATGCTAAAATCCCAGCAATAACTGATGGCAGGGACCCAACATTTTTCATCTGTAGGGGGAGCCAGTACAATAACATTTAGAGAAGATACCAAAAAAGTACCTTTATTACATATAATCAAGTGACTATTAATACTTTTTATCTAACAGAGATTGTATTAATTAGGTGAATTGTCTGTCTGAATCTCATCATTTTCTTCATACATGCATTTTGTAAATTTGCATATATTTTGTGTGATGAAAGACCCTATTTGAGAGTAATTGGACATAGGGGACAAAATTAGAGCTGCTAAGGAAACCTTGACATTAAATTTCCTAACTTGTTTGTAGTTTAAAATTTTGTTTAATGTCACAGTAGGTTAAGTATTTGCATGTAGTGCTGCTGCTGTCAGCACCACTGTATGGGTGAGGAAGAAGTTAAATTTGGCTTATCTCTATTTTGTACTTGATACATGGCAGTAGAACGACTGTTGATAAAAAACAGCTCTTGATTTCTGTGTGCTTGTACACTCACCTTGCCTAATAGAATCCTAATTGTGTTTTTTTTTTTTAATTCCTCTTTAGAACCGTCCACAAGTAGATCTGCATTAAACTTCTCAGATGTATTAACAAGACCCTCTCTTCATCGGAGTCATTTGAATTGCACCATGTTGGATTCCCCATCAGCACATTGCCAGCCTTCCACATCCTCTGCATTTGCAATTGGCAGTTCTGGACTCTCTCTTGTAAAAGAAATCAAAGATTCTACCTCTCAGCATGATGATGATAACATCTCAACTACTAGTGGCTTCTCCTCTAGAGCATCTGATAAAGGTAACTTTTATTTTGCTACGGTCATATCTGCCTTATATGATGATCGTGTTTCACAACATGAATAAATTGAGTTTGCTTTGTATGCCATCTGTCATCTTAGTAAATACAAAATTTGTTAGTGCCAATTACTTAGATGTATATCTTCTGGTATTTAAGAATTTAACTTTGTTTAAGTATCTGAAATATTATATCACATTGTAATTTTTAGATGAGTGTTCTGAAAAATGCTGTTATGAGGCTAGGATGTCTCAGGATTTGGTGATGGAATACGAAGCCTTTCACCTAGGTTATACTCAAATCTAAGTTGAGGTAGTAGTGACTGACAGCTCATTGTACTCATGAAATGGGGTGGTGGTCTCAATCTATTTAATCTTAAATAGATGTTCACATCAAAATCACCAATGTAATTCAGCCCTGAAAATGGGCTGGGGTGTTCTGCAGGTTAAAGTTGAGGCATATGGTCAGGGTCACGTGGGGAGACTTGCACTGCCTGTGCTTTATCTGTTTTGTGGACAGAGGACTTCAGTTTTCAATACTGACAAGTCTGTCACATTTCATGAATACTACATTCACTAAGGAAAAACATTCTCAACATTTTAAAGTAAAAATCTTAAGTTTTGGACTGACACCTTTGGAGACTGAGGTTCTTCAGAATAAGTGCTGGACAGCACAGGCAGCCATATTGCAGGTCTCCACATACTGTGCATCTAACATAGCTCCTCCAGAAAGGGGGAGAGCAATCCTTAGGGGTGAGGATAGTTGTTTCCATGCTATTGCAATTCTTGGCCTACCTGAATTTGCCAGTAAGAATGCTGGTGGTTTCTATGGACTATTTGATAGTAACGGGAACAAGAGCATTATCTCATTTCAGATGGATAACTAAACAGTTACCAGACTTATGAATGAGGCATTTCTGACCTGGGCTAGTCTTGAACCATTAACTTACATATGAAGGACTTAGTATCTGATTACCAATCTACCAATCCCCATGTGTTATAGTCTCCTCCTGTCTTCGTCAGAAAGAAGAAATACCCTTTTATAGTAAATCCATCAGTATGGTCAGTTCTGTTTAGTTCCTTGAATTTCCATTATAAGGGCTAGTTGTGTATGCACTTTTGTGAACAGGGCCTTGGTTCAGGGATGATGTTGGTGCTCCTACTTTTTGATGCAGATTATATTGCCATAATACACAATATTAGTCTGTTTAAAGAACCCTGAAACCTAGGGGTAGAATAGTGCAGGATTAAATATTGGATTTTATTATGTGTCTCCTTAATGCTGTTTTATATCCAATTTTCTGTGTGTATTAACTAATTTACAATTTATAATATGATTTACACACACAATTGTCCTTTTGTCAGATATAGCAGTTTCAAAAAATACATCAGTACCACCACTCTGGTCCACAGAGGCTGAACGATCTCATTCTCTCACACAACATTCTGCTACCAGCTCTAAAAAACCTGCATTCAACTTATCTGCTTTTGGAGCCCTATCCCCTGTGAGTACTGCACAATACAAGTTTTAATCACATTAGTTTTGTGTCCATTTTGCTAACTGCCTGTTAATATGTCTCTCTGCAGTCACTTGGTAATGCTTCTGTCCTTAAGACAAGCCAGCTTGGGGATTCTCCATTTTACCCTGGAAAAACCACTTATGGTGGTGCAGCTGCAGCAGCAAGGCAATCTAAAATACGAATTACTCCTTATCAGGTAAGAAAAACTATTGGTAATCTGGGCAGGGAAGAGCAGTTGAAATGTAAAATGAAAATTTTGTCTTGAAAACGTGCACATAAGATAGATCAAAAACTTACTTTATTATCGAATACTTCAGTAGTAGAGACTAAACTATTATAGAGATATCACTGACATTTAGTAATGGGGGAGGAAACTGTCAAATGTAGAAGTCTTTAACCAGGAAAGCTTCTAGTATTAAAGGTAAATTTCATGAGCTTATTAACCTGTGGGACTACTGGTGATGAATAGTTGCTTATTAAAGTGATTTTGAGTTTAAAAACTGTTGTAGAGCAACCGTTGCTTCTCCAGTGTGCATACACACTCTTGCACAGTTTTTATATTTCAACAAACAGCCTCTAAAAGGAGTGTTGTAGCCATGTTGATTCCAGGATATTAGAGTCACAAGGTGGGTGAGGTAATATCTCTTAGCGGACCAAATTCTGTTGGTGAAAACTTGAACTCTGTAGCTTGAAAATTTATCTTTCACCAACAAAAGTTGGTCCAATAAGAAATGTTACCTCACCCACGTTGTCTCACTGGAGGAGTGGTACTCAGTCCTTGGCTCTCATGAAGACCTGTGCTTCTCCTGTTCTTCCTGGATGTAAACCAGAATAAGTGAAACACTGAATACAGGTTTCCATGATGAACTACATGCATCCTAATCTCTGCTGAGTAGAAAAGTAAAGGGTCAGTCAAACTGCCTTGTTTGTGTAATAGTAATGTTGTAGAAGCGATCAGTGAAACTTACAAATAGTACAGTGCTGTTTGTTGTCTGAGAGACAGGGACAAGCTGTATTATAACAAAGTTATACTTGATCATGTATCTTTAAATTGGAAAATTTATAGCAGAAAAAGTAGTGATTGCTTTAAAGTTGCATAACAATTTATATATAATTTGCACGTGCTTAACTATACACATAGTATATATGTGTATATAGTATGTGTGTGTGTGTGTGTGTAAAACATCAGGTAACCTTAACTACAGCAGGAACAGATGTTTGTGCCTATTTGAAAGTTTTCATATTTAAAGTGACATACTACTTACAAACAAGGTAGTTTTGCTGACATTTATTCTTCTACTCAGCAGAGATTAGGATACAATCCTAAATGCAGTGTCAAGATAGACAGTATAACACAATCCATTTAAACATTTACATAATCCGAATGGATGTACATGGCACTTTACAAAGATACAACTCTTAAGGACAGAGAATGATTTATAGACTAAGACCATGTTTAATATAATAAATGCTATAAACAACCAAAAAAAATAGATTGCAATTTTTCAAAAATCAGTTTTAAAAAATAAACATAATTGGGCCTGGGGAAAGGGAACTAAAATGGCAAGCTTCCTTTGAAGGAGGGACTAAGCTCACATCCTGCCCATGCTATTTGTTGTGGGTTACAGCCAGTATTACTAGCTGCTTGTACCCTCTATGCTTTGCTTTCTGCCTGCACATAGCAACAGTGTGATACACAGCATTCATCTGTGATTACACAAGGGGAACCTAGGATGCCAACAATAAATTAGTATTCAAGAAAGCTTTCCGAGTATTTTTCCTTTGGACCTTTGTTGCTTCTCTTTTATAGTTTTATTTGATATGTATTGTTGTAAATATTAAGGTTTCTCTTCTTTATAAAGAAGTTACAAGGCACTGTAGTAGCAAAATATAAACTCTGAAAATAATTAAAAAGAGAAACTAAAAATTGGAATTCCTGATCATGATGTAAACTGATTAAGATGATTCACTATACTGTCATGTAAGTCTGACTTCTCTTGCTTACTCAAAGTATATTCTTCAGAAGTGACTTCCAATATGAGCCTTTATTTAAATTTTCTTTCCTGCCCTCCTTCAAAAAAGATAGCAGGCCCATTATTTTCTTCTTTTTCAGCCTTTTACATTCCGATTCAAAGAATAGGAATTGAAGTGATTTAAGATGTCACTTTGTCCCACACCTATCTTTCAGGCACATGGGGGGATAATCCAACTCTTGCTGTGAAGTCAGTAGGCTCCCATTTTCTTCAGTTGGTCCTCATTGAGCTCATTCCCCACATCTCTTCTAAAAAATTGGGATCCAACCCATTGTTGTCCCAAAACAAACAAATATATGAATGTTGAAGTCCAACATTTTAACATTTATCATGCTAACTTTTCAGACACCAGTCAGAAGACAAATGAAAGCTAAGCAAGCAAATGTGCAATCCTATGGAGTGACAAGTTCCACAGCGCGGCGCATCTTGCAGTCTCTGGAGAAGATGTCAAGTCCTTTAGCAGTAAATGGCTCTCATTTTACTCTATTGTGTTTCAGTGCAAGAGCATGTAACACATTCTAAACTTACCTGCACCATATTGGTGAAAACTTTCTTAATATAGTTTAACTTACTGTAATATTTATTCAACAGGATGCTAAAAGGATTCCATCTTCTGTTGCTTCTCCACTGTCTTCTGTAAGTTGGTCTCTAAACTGTCTTCTCTTTTGTTGGCTGCCAACCTCATTGTAAAGAATTTTTCCTCTAACACGTGGCTTTTTTCCTTACAGCCTGTGGACAGGAGCATGCTGGATATTACTCGCTTCCATTCAAAGAGAAAACAGGTAAGGATTCGCTGATACCCAGGTGGTTTATCAATTGAATTAAAATATTCATTACTTTTAAGTACTGTGAAGTTTCTGCAAACCTATAGTGCAGTGGTTCCCAAACTTGTTCCACCGCTTGTGCAGGGAAAGCCCCATGCGGGCCGGGCCGGTTTGTTTACCTGCCGCGTCTGCAAGTTCGGCCGATCGCGGCTCCCGATGGCTGCGGTTCGCTGCTCCAGGCCAATGGGAGCTGCTGGAAGCGGCGGCCAGGGGCCGAGGGACGTACTGGCCGCTGCTTCCAGCAGTTCCCATTGGCCTGGAGCAGTGAACCCCGGCCACTGAGAGCCGCGATCGGCCGAACCTGCAGACGCGGCAAGTAAACAAACCAGCCTGCCAGGGGCTTTCCCTGCACAAGTGGCAGAACAAGTTTGGGAACCACTGCTATAGTGGATATAAGCAATAGGATATTAACTCACATAACATTAAAATTATATTTTGTTTGGGTTATTAATGACTAAAAATGTTCTCTTGTCCACACTATAGCTAGGAGGGCTGGGATGATTATCCACTCCACTTCTGGGGTAGGCTACTTTCGTGTTGCTCTTTCTTGCTGTTACTAAAAGGAACATGGCTGGAACTCTAAAGGGAGCTTTGCTTCTTCCCGTTAGTTGTTGGCAAGCAAGGTGTGTGTTAGACAATAGTTTGAGGAAGGTCTTGTGCTGGAAGAGTGACCAGGATTGGGAAAAAATATATATATATTTATAAATGGTGCTAAATGACTTTGCCAGGCTTGTGTTTAAACTAACGATATAAACTTGTTACCTGGGCTTCTTAATGCTTCTGTCTTGAAAAATGGTGGTGTGTCGAGGAGGGAAGGAATTTTGTAATTTTTGGTCATCTCTGTAATTTTAACCAATATTCTTACACATAAGAATAAGTTTAAACTGTTGTTAAAGAAGCCCTAATTAGTAATAATGGTATGGTAAATCCTGATTCCTGTCATGGTGTTAACAAGTGAAAAATGCTAATGAATTTTTCAAGTTTTTCAGATATTTCTAATATTGCATAAATTTGGGATCTGAGACCACTATAGAAATAAAAATATTGTTTTCCTTCCATAGCATCCACCACGTGAAGTTTTACACAGAAAATGGAGAGAATGTCTCTTACATTTCTATACTGACCATTTGACTAGAAATATTATTACACTTGATGGTGTACCAGATCATTATAGAATCCAAATCTTTTGTAGTTGAGCATTTGTTGAAAAGATGACACTCTCAAACACGAAGTATAGTGTGTAATTTCTTCAACATAAGTGTCACTGCAAAGAAAACTGTAGTATAGCATTTTCATTTAAATTATAGAGCCACACCTGTGTTGAGGCATTAAAAAAGATGTAGCAGTTACGCAACAGAGCCTGGCGATGTCAAACTAAACAAATGTTGCACACAGCTGACACTGGCTGAAAGGAAAGGAATTGTCTATTCATACTGCAATATTTGGCAAGAAGAGGGAAGCCCTTGATAATAGTAATTGCTGGTCAAGACAAGGATTGTTGGGCGATTTTTGTTTTGTGTTTAGCTGCCAGAGTAAGTGGACTGTTGACAGAACACTTGTGTTCTTAGTAAAAACTGTTTCAGTTGATACCAGTGGTGCAGTACATTTCTTATTTTAAAAACCCACGTAGGCCAGAATAGCACTCACATTAGTGCTTTTCATCTGTAATCCAGTATCAGAAAATATTCTACCTACCTTTCCTTATAATGTTTTGATAATGCACATTAAAATTCGCAGTGCAAAATTCTTCCATTTAGAGTGGACTTAAACTAGTTTAACACATACTTTATGGAAGGTTTCAGAAGGAGACAAGAAGCATTATTGTAATGAGCTTCTAGAAAGATCCTTTTCATGAAATAATCCTTGAAATTATGCTAGGGGAAATAAAATTTTGGCTCCATCCTGAGTTATGGGGATATTGTTAGTTTAAAAATAATATTGTAAATTATTTTCTCTACTGGTGTTTGACAAAACTAGTTTACTGCAAGTGAAGCAGATTATAAAATTCAGATTAATTTTCACTATTTACATATTCAAACATTTCTTTGTTAGGACAATGAAGACCAATGAAGTCAGTTTAATTTTTAGATATGTAGTGTAGCAATGTATATGTTGCAAATATAGTGCATGTGGTATTTGTTTAAAACAACTCTTAACATTGGAATGTTTTTTAAAAAGAAAATAAATGAAAGATTCTTTTTGTGTTCGTCTTTTTGGTTCTTCTGTAGAAGCTTGATTTATGCAAAATCCAAAATTTTGGATAAAAATTGAATTGACATTGTCTCTTCTTAAAATGGGTCAGTAAAATAAAATGTGGGGTAAAATTTTCAAAGTGCCTGCATAGTTCGAGGGCTTAGTTGACTAATGCTGTTGTATTTTTTTTAGGATGAGATTTGTTGGAGTAATCAAATCCAGAGGGTTGATTGATTAGCCATTAGCACTTTGACATAGAAACCTATTACCTGGCTTCAACTATGAGCACAAATTTCATTGTGTGTGTAAAACAGGATAATACTCTGATTTCAGTGAATTAATGTTACTAAAATGTTACTAAAATTAGCTGAGGAATCCTGATTTTAGATTCAAGACACTGTTGGATACCTTGCTTGACTTTCTAATTTCCCCATGCGCATTAAATACCTGTATAGCACACGAAAACACCTCACTGAGTGCAGTGATTGCGTAGAGGTTGTTAGCTAGTTTTATTCAGGTTTTTAAGTAAATATAAATGATCCCAAAGCCTCCAAACTAACTATATTGATTGCTGCATCTTTTGAAGGTGGAATCCCTGCACCCTCCAGTCCAGAAATTAGTGACACCGAAGACAATTTCTCAGTCAATGAGTCGGTTACAGTATTTTAAACCATCTCTGACTCCAGCTGCTGAGTCAGGCAAGATTAGACAGAGAGTAGACGTAAAGCACAAAGTAAGTACGCTTTCTCTTAACAGTGGAAAAGCTATAAATAGTTCTCCTATTGAGATGTTGTTACCTGTCAAGACAATTTATAGAACATTCAGGGTAATGCTTAAGACAGTAGGAATCCTTGTAAAAGGAATATTTGAATTTGTGTCAATATTTATTGTATTCATGGATCAGAATGTGATTGGTTGGTCATCCTCAGTGTAATGATGTGCTGCTGGCTTGGACTATATTTTGGACTGAAAGGATAGCACAGAAGTGCAGTAAATTTTGAGACCTAGTTATGATCAATTCTAGTCTTACAAGAAACACCTGTTGAAATAATTATCTAGCAAAACTTGGATTGCTGTCATGCTAAATAAACACACTTAAGCTGGGTATAAACTACCCTTCAGTTAAGCTATGGTCTCCTAGTGATCTAATTTGTGGCATTTCAGTTTGTGTTACTCTAAAATTTTATAGGTAACTTATAAAACATATAAACTTTTGCAGTTTGTTCTAATATACCAGAGTTCCCAGACAAAAATGGTACCTTGTCCTTTTCTATTAAGCAAATACACCTCTACCCCGATATAACGCTGTCCTCGGGAGCCAAAAAATCTTACCACGTTATAGGTGAAACCGCGTTATATCGAATTTGCTTTGATCCACCGGAGTGTGCAGCCCCACCTCCCTGGAGCGCTGCTTTACCGCTTTATATCCGAATTTGTGTTATATTGGGTCGTGTTATATTGGCGTAGAGGTGTACTGGGGACTGGAAAGTTAAGAGGATATCTTTTGAGATGGTTGAACCAGAAGAGTGAGGGAACCCCACTGCCTGTGCTGCTATCTGTTTTGCCAGATATAGTCTATGGAGGAGGATTAAGTAGCACTGGCATGAGTGGGAGGAACCAACCTATGGATATTTTTGAAAGTTAAGTGAAGTTTATGGGTTGTAAAACAGTTGAACAACCAAGTGGAATAGGCTTGGAGGAAAGAGGGTGCCATTTACGTTTCTGTAGAAAGCATAGTTGTTAAAACTCAGAGCAAGTATTGATATTTTCACTACGTATTCTCCCTTGGGCTCTTCTGAGTAAAACTTGAATGGATTTTAGGCAGCACACCAACATATTATTTCCCAGGCACAGACATTTGTAATACTGTCTATTATGGCGGAGTTGGTTATGGCTCAGTAGTTAAGTCTCAGTTCCCTTTTGTCCTTAAAAGCAGGGATTTAACCTTTTTGTTATTAAAAAAACTACAGCATACCCTCCCTAAACTTACAGGACTTGCTCTTTTTACAAAACGAATTTTCTGAGAATTTACAAGTAAATCTGTTAATAAGTTTGAGTTAACTTTCTTAAATGATAGACTTACTCAATCTGTCAAGTCTTTTTGTTTTCTTGACTGATCTTAATAAAAAAATGACAGACACTTCAAACTTCTATGTGCAGTACTTAAAATCAATTGAAATCTTTTGTGCATAGGCTGTATTTGAAGAAATTAGGTTGTAATGAAGCTAAATTAATGATTGTATTTAATTGTTATGAATATAGAGGCTACAGAGTTATGTCACTGCTCAAGTTTGTGACAGTGCTACAGTTTGTTTGCTTGAAGCAGTTCTGTTGGTTGTAATGAGTCAGTGGCATGAGAAGACAGCACTTGTGTGTCAAGAGTTCTCATTGGTAGATGACTTGGCCCTTAACTGTCTCTACTTTTAGAGGTTCCGTGGCCATAACTTGGGCATTAAGGCCTGAAAGGCTGCCAATGGCACTGCTCCTTGAACTCCCCATTGTGCACCAAGGCAGCACTGCTGGGGGAGCTGAGACAGGAACATACGGTGAGCTGTTACATTGCAGAGACATTGGGGGCATGTCTACACTGCAATACAAAACCCACGGCACTATGTCGCAGAGCCACGGTAAGCTAACTCGGGTTCATGGGGCTCAGGCTGTGGGGCTAAAACTAGAAGTGTAGATGTTCAGGCTCAGACTGGAGCCTGGGCTCTGAAACCCTGCAAAGGGGGAAAGTCTCAGAGCCCGGGTTCCAGCCTGAGCCGGAACATCTACGCTGTTATTTTTAGCCCTGCTGTCTGAGCCTTGCAAGCCTGAGTTGGTTGACCCAAGCTCTGAGATTCGGTGTGGTGGATCTTTTATTGCAGTGTAGATATACTGTGGGACTCAGGGACTGGGCTTGCCCTGCCCCTCTTTTTACAGAGTGCCAGTCTTACAAATTAAGGGCCAGGATCATCACTGCACTTCGACTGACTTGCACTACTTTGGTAATGCTAATCTGCTGTAAACCCAGCTTAGCTGGCCACGATAGTCAGGATGCTGTTTGTTGTACCATTGAAAATCTGCCCTTAAATCTTTTTTTCTTTTAACTTTTAAAGTTGATACTACATATCATACAAATCATTTGAAATATTGGGTGGCAGCATTTTCTTTTGGGTTTTCTTGTTTAGTGTTGCTGTATAATTTTTTAAATTACTTAGAAACCAAGGAAATTCCAAGCAAATAATTATTAAGATGGAATTAAAGTTGAGAGGTAGGTATCCGTAACTTCAGGATAAAAAGCATTACAGGGATGTAGTCAGTATCCCCCAAACAAACATTACAAACCCAGGAAATTCAAAATTAAGGTTACACTTTAAAAGAAATCCAAGCATACTAAGGTATGGGGGACATGCCAGGTAAGGAACCCAAGCAGTCCTAACTTTGACCTGCAGTGATGGGCGAGGACAGAACTTGAGGGTTTTCAGTTTTACAATATAGAACTTAAACTGAAATTTTGAGCTGTTATGTAGATAGCATAAATATTTTATCATGATTTTCATTAGACTCAAAAGTTGTCAGAATCAAATAAAAATATTCAGTGAATTTTGAACTCTAAATGGGAAATGTCTGCTAGTAAATAACACAGCACAGCTACCATATGTGGGAGTGCCTCAGTTCAGCATTTTTGTGTTTAACATTTCAGTTTGGATTTAAGTATCGTGTCTGGAAGGGCCCAGAGAGCAGGAGGATCTGTTTTATGTTGTTGACCTTAACTGCCTCTTGTAACTAATGATGATTACATGGTGATCCAAGTGAGAACCTAGAGAAGAAACTCATTGCACTTTAGAGGGGGGGAGTAAAAGTGTTTAATAGAAGAAAAATAAGTAGTTATAAAAAGGAACTAAAGAGAGAAACCTAGTGGTTGTGATCTGTTAGGGCTGCCTTTTTAGTCAGCAAGAGACTAAAGATATTTTGTTCCAATAGCAACTCAGAAAAAATGGCTTAAGCTTATCATAATGCATACCCGCAAGAGGTAGAGCTAAGATTATATGTGCAGGCTTAATTTTGAATTTTCTAATTTTTTGAGGGTCTACCTCTTTAACCTTAATGTTATCTTAACATGGAGTTTTATATGGAATATTATGTGTATTTTAGTGACTAGCTTAGACTTCCTGTTACATTAAAGGGGAGAGAGATGAGCTGTGTATTTCACAGTCATCTGTGTATCTGTTCTAATGTTTCCTCACACTGTAAACACTTTGTTTTGAATATAAAGTTCTGTGCAAATGACATAATCAGTGTGGCACATATTAAATGCATTAAGAACTGGCTAATAGAGCTCACAAAGTAATTGTAAGTGAGGAATTGTTATCAAGTGGGGCATGTTTCTAGTGGGGTACCTCAGGAATCTGTTCTTGGCCCAGTGCTATTCATTATCTTCAGTGATCTGAAGGAAAATATACTTTTGCAGATGATGCAAAAATTGGTGGAGTAATAATAATAATAATAATAATAAAAAAAAGGTCAGTTCTACAGAGCCTTCTGGATTGCTTAGTAAGCTAGACTCATTTGAACAACTTGTATTTTAATATTGCCAAATGTAAGATACATTTAGGAACAAAAAGTGTATGTCTCACAGTGAGGGACTACATCCTAGAAAGCAGTGATTGTGAAAACAATTTAGAGGGTCATGATAGATGCTGTGCTAAGAGGGCTAACATGATCCTTGTATATATAAGCAGAGGAATATTGAATATGAGTAGAGGGGTGGCAGTATGTCTAGGTATAGTGTTAATGAGACCATTAATGGAGCCCAGCATCCAGTTCTAGTCTCAGTGTTTCAAAAAGGATGTTGAAAAATTGGGGTTCAGAAAAGAAGGTTCAGATGAATGATTAGAGGTGCAGAAAACTGCCTTGCAAAGGAAGATGTAAGAGTTCAATCTGTTTAGTTTATCCAAGAGAAGATTAAGATCACAGTCTGAGTACCTACACAGGGAGAACATTTCTGATTAAAGGGTCTTTAGTCCAGTATACAAAAGCATGACCAAGTCCAGTGTCTGGAAAAAAAACTAGACTAGAAATAAGGCATACATTTTAAATAGGGTAATTAACTGTTGGAACAAATTACCGAGATATGTGGTAGATTTTCCATCACTTGAAGTCTTAAAATCAAGATTGAATGTCTTTCTGAATATATGCTTTACCTCATATTGAACTTATGGGCTTGATGTAGGAATTACTGAATGAAATGATAGGATTTGTGTTATGCAGTATCAGAATGGATAATCATAATGGTAATTTCTGGTCTTAATATCTATGAATTCAAAATTGTTTAGGTTGCAGAGTTTGTGTTTTGTCCTGATAGAAGATTATGATGAGAGTCTGATGTCAATAGATGTTTGTTTCTATGATTAATGGGATTGTAAAATGGCATGTGATTTCTAATATAAAAACCTTGCTAGTATTATATGATATACTACTTAATTTCAATAAATATTACCTCAGTGGGAGTTCATGGACTTGTAAGTCAGCCCAGATTTTGGTCCAAAAAGTGTATAATATATAATTTGGAATCCAGTGTTTGTAAAGATTAGTACTTAATGTGTCTTGTATGCAGGCTATGCTAGTGAAATTTGGTTAATATAAAAATAATTGCATCTCCCATAATTTTAATCAGTAATAGTGATAAACTGACACCCATTAGAGCTGCAAAGCTTAATTTGAGTGTGTCTGTAATATTGATTTAACTCTGAAGTCTAAGTAGATGCAGTAAGATTTTTCTAGTTAGATTAACTAATAAAAGAAGCAGAAGAAATTTTGTAAGAATTGGCATAACTATAGTCTTGTTTTGTGCTTGAAATAATAGCAAATTCAGAGAAACCTGAAGTCCTTTTCCTTTATTTGCAGGGAGTGAGGGAGAAGAATTTGACTGCAGAACAGCAAGTAGAGCCATCTGAAAGGTATGTCAAACCTCCTAGATGTAATCTATATTATTTATGTGAGAGGAGTGTGGTGGCTTTGTGCTTCCTTCGCTGGAATCTCCAGGCTTACCCTTTTTGTAAAGGACATAAGAAATATTTCTTGATCACACAACAGAATGTGAAATTGGGACTCTTTAGTTAAGAATTGTTTCTCAGAAATGGCATATGAAATGTCTGAAGTCTCTAAATATGCACTTAGAAAAGAGGAGAATGATGATAGATACATTAATAACGATAGCAGTAATTATATTAAATGAAAAAAGGATACATGAGAATAATATGATTTACAAACAACCATTTATTAGCCAGTATGTGTCTTCCTACCAGCAAATGAAGACCGGAAATAAACAAAGTTCTTGCAATGTCACAAAACAATCCAGGAAGTTTTTGGAAAGTGTAGGGGACAATTTCCTGGTGCAAGTGCTGGAGGAACCAACTAGGGGCAGAGCTCTTCTTGACCTTCTGCTCACAAACCGGGAAGAATTAGTGGGGGAAGCAAAAGTGGATGGGAACCTGGGAGGCAGTGACCATGAGATGGTCGAGTTCAAGATCTTGACGCAAGGAAGAAAGGAGAGCAGCAGAATATGGACCCTGGACTTCAGAAAAGCATACCTTGACTCCCTCAGGAAACTGATGGGCGGGACCCCCTGGGAGAATAACATGAGGGGCAAAGGAGTCCAGGAGAACTGGCTGTATTTTAAAGAATCCTTATTGAGGTTGCAGGAACAAACCATCCTGATGTGTAAAAAGAACAGTAAATATGGCAGGCGACCAGCTTGGCTTAACAGTGAAATCCTTGCTGATCTTAAACGCAAAAAAGAAGCTTACAAGAAGTGAAAGATTGGACAGATGACCAGGGTGGAGTATACAAATATTGCTCAGGCATGCAGGAGTGAAATCAGGAAGGCCAAATTGCACTTGGAGTTGCAGCTAGCAAGAGATGTTAAGAGTAACAAGAAGGGTTTCTTCAGGTATGTTAGCCACAAGAAGAAAGTCAAGGAAAGTGTGGGCCCCTTACTGAATGAGGGAGGCAACCTAGTGACAGAGGATGTGGAAAAAGCTAATGCACTCAATGCTTTTTTTGCCTCTGTCTTCACGAACAAGGTCAGCTCCCAGACTGCTGCACTGGGCAGCACAGCATGGGGAGGAGGTGACCAGCCCTCTGTGGAGAAAGAAGTGGTTCGGAACTATTTAGAAAAGCTGGATGAGCACAAATCCATGGGGCCTGATGTGCTGCATCTGAGGGTGCTAAAGGAGTTGGCGGATGTGATTGCAGAGCCATTGGCCATGATCTTTGAAAACTCATGGTGATTGGGGGAGGTCCTGGATGACTGGAAAGGCTAATGTAGTGCTCATCTTTAAAAAAGGGAAGAAGGAGGATCTGGGGAACTACAGGCCAGTCAGCCTCACCTCAGTCCCTGGAAAAATCATGGAGAGGTCCTCAAGGAATCAATTCTGAAGCACTTAGAAGAGAGGAAAGTGATCAGGAACAGTCAGCATGGATTCACCAAGGGCAAGTCATGCCTGACTAACCTAATTGCCTTCTATGAGGAGATAACTGGGTCTGTGGATGAGGGGAAAGCAGTGGATGTGTTATTCCTTGACTTTAGCAAAGCTTTTGATACGGTCTCCCGCAGTATTCTTGCCAGCAAGTTAAAGTAGTATGGGCTGGATGAATGGACTGTAAGGTGGATAGAAAGCTGGCTAGATCATCGGGCTCAACAGGTAGTGATCAATGGCGCCATGTCTAGTTGGCAGCCGGTATCAAGCGGAGTGCCCCCGGGGTTGGTCCTGGGGCTGGTTTTGGTCAATATCTTCGTTAATGATCTGGAGGATGGCGTGGACTACACTCTCAGCAAGTTTGCAAATGACACTAAACTGGGAGGAGTGGTAGATATGCTGGAGGGTAGGGATAGGATACAGAGGGACCTAGACAAATTAGAGGATTGGGCCAAAAGAAACCTGATGAAGGACAAGTGCACAGAGTCCTGCATTTAGGACGGAAGAATCCCATGTACTGCTACAGACTAGGGACTGAATGGCTAGGCAGCAGTTCTGCAGAAAAGGACCTAGGGGTTACAGTGGATGCAAAGCTGGATATGAGTCGACAGTGTGCCCTTGTTACCAAGAAGGCTAACGGCATTTTGGGCTGTATAAGTAGGGGCATTGCCAGCAGATTGAAGGACGTGATCATTCCCCTCTATTCGACATTGGTAAGGCCTTATCTGGAGTACTGTGTCCAGTTTTGGGCCCCACACTACAAGAAGGATGTGGAAAAATTGGAAAGAGTCCAGCGGAGGGCAACAAAAATGATTAGGGGGCTGGAGCACATGACTTATGAGGAGAGGCTGAGGGAACTGGGATTGTTGAGTCTGCAGAAGAGAAGAATGAGGGGGGATTTGATAGCTGCTTTCAACTACCTGAAAGGGGGTTCCAAAGAGGATGGATCTAGACTGTTCTCAGTGGTACCAGATGACAGAACAAGGAATAATGGTCTCAAGTTGCAGTGGGGGAGGTTTAGGTTAGATATTAGGAAAAACTTTTTCACTAGGAGAGTGGTGAAGCACTGGAATGGGTTACCTAGAGAGGTGGTGGAATCTCCTTCCTTAGAGGTTTTTCAGGTCAGGCTTGACAAAGCCCTGGCTGGGATGATTTAGTTGGGAATTGGTCCTGCTTTGAGCAGGGGGTTGGACTAGATGACCTCCCGAGGTCCCTTCCAACCCTGATATTCTATGATTCTTGTAGAGGGGGCTGTTTGGCTGGTGAGGCATTGTAATTTCCCTTCTCCAGGAAGGGACAGTGGACAGTTTTCCAGCTAGCTGAACTAAATTTCTGATATTACCTTAGCTCCTTTAGCAATTCTATCAGGATTAGATATTGTAGAAGTAAGGCATTTTGCAGTGAAGATGTTTCTCTTTGTTCATCTGGGCACTCTGTATGGTAGCAGCCTCACTTTTTTCTAATAGTTTGGAATGTGAAACCTTGGTTTAAGGTGCTCTAAGCTGACCTACCACTTCCTATGACATGGCAGAAGTAACCCCCCCCAGTGCACTAGCCTCTGTGGTTCCACCTGTCCTACCCTGTCTCACCTTCAGTTTTGTCTCATGATATTGAAGAGTATATTAACCTAGCAACCAATTGATGTATCAGTTCTATTGTACGCATATGGTTACTACAGTAAGGTAGGTTCTGTCTGATGAAAGTTCTTTTGAGTGTGACCCAGTACCATTTTCTTAATTGTATCTCATGCTCTTTGTGGAAGGTGGCATGGCCTTATCAGATGCTTTGCTGTGCGTAACATACAGGACAAATTGCTGCTTCATCCCTAGATGAGTCACTAGGCTCTGTTAGCCTTCAGAGCTAGCCCTCACCCTCTTGGAGCAATTCTGTGGGCCTTGGAAATGATTTACCTGAGTTTTCCTCTATGATTTTTATAAGTCTCTCAACTTTCATAGCCTCAGTATCAGTTTCAGTTTAGCATTTCCCCCTCAAAATGGATTATTCTGTAGCAGAAATAGAATTTTTCTCACAAGATATAGTCTGCGTGAAGATAATGAACTTATACAAAGCCTGACCTCTGGGGATTTCTACTCTCCTGCAGAAGGGATAATTACACCCTTTTTTATATTATTTTTTTGCAAGAGAGTCAATCCAGTTGCATTAATTGATCAAGAGAGTCTGCACTCTAATCCATGGGTCTGTTTAGTTTTGGATGGCTCTTGATAAGAAACAAGGGAAGTCCCTTAGGATTTTTGCAGAAGTTTTCCATATGTGAAATCTGGGTAAGGACTTGTAAGTCAGAGTCTTTCCTTTAGGGACAGAGGAGTGACTTCCTCCATAAGTGACAAACAGGTGTATGCAGAAAAGGTTACATATTTTGCATAAGAGTCTGGTGCAGGAGTAGTTAAATTGAGTAAAATATGAAATTTCTAAAATTCTTGCTGCTCTTTAAGTTTGGATAGTTAAAGGTTGAGCATCCAAGTGCTAGTTAGGCTTTAAGAGGCAACAGAGTGCTCTTCCATAGGTTCCCATCAGAGCTGGAGAGATTATTCTGGAGCACCTCACAAGGTTAAACCAAGGCTCTTCCCTCATCCTCACGGGGACTTGACCTGGGGCTTAAAGCCTTCACGTGTGCTTAAACCTACCTTGGTCAGAAGAAGAGCTTCAATATAGGATTTCTTCTTTCCTTTGGGCACTTCTATGTCTTTCTTCATCTGGGCAAAGTGTAATGCTCGATCTTTTTCCTTAATTTCCTCAGATAGTTTTTCCCCTTTCCACTTGGGTTAGGATATCTTTCCCCTTTTCCAGGCTTTTGGAATGAAAAAGAGAAAATTCCGTTACACTTTATAAAGCCCTTTGATATATGTATATCTGAAAAGAATTCTGGAATGTTAACACAATCAGAAAACCTCTTGGTTCTGTTGAGGGCCGTATGAAAGATGCAATAGCTTCTAAGGCTTCTGTCTCTCACTGTCATGCTGCAGAAACTGGAGTCTCTGCCTTCTGTCAAGGTTCGTTCCATAACAGTGGCAGACAGGTACCTTGACATCCTTTTTATATTTTCTCTATGCTGAAATCTTGATGTGTCAGTGTTTGCATGTAGTCTGATCTGTTCTCCCTCCCACGATACCCATTCTATCTGATCTCTCATTTGGTGGTGGGTATTTCATTTGAAATGTCCACTGTCCAGGCTAGCAATAAGGGATGTGGGAGAATAACATATTTTACTAGTTAACTTAATTTTTCCATCTTCTTCTTCTCTGCTGGCTCACACATCACACCTTGTGGAGTTGGGACTGTTTCTGATTGATTGATTTTTGATTGATTGACTCTTTATTTTGGTTGTAGCTTTTTCTGTTTAGCAATATTCTTATTGCTTGGGATGTCTATTTGTCCAACACAAGACAACTTGGACAAGAACTTTGCTTTTTCCAGACTGTTGGTAGGAATGTTTCTGTTCCAGCGCGGACAGAGGGCATAAGAGCTTAAAACAATTAAGTAATAAGAGTGCGCTCTAATCATATATTGTTTATTTCTGTGCCAGCAATTTCACATACCCCAAATTCAGTACACCTGCATCTAATGGATTATATTCTGGAGTGGGAGGTGGTGGCGGTGGCAAGATGAGAAGGGAAAGAGGAGTACACTATGTATCTCAACCAGGACAAGAAAAACAGGTAAGAGAAATTACTTCAGCTAAATTGCTCTATCACAATGGAATTTTTCAAAGCGTGGATGCAGTGAAACTCAAATATTTGGCTCCTAAGAGATTACACAAAAAATTAATAGTTACAAGCCATGTTTGTACATAGCCCAGACCCCATTGTGTTAGGCAATGATTGAAGCTCCTGGGTGCTAGGATAATACAAATAATAAATAATAATAGTTAATTCTGTTGGATATATAAGCCCAAGTCTTCAAAGAGCCGCTGATTTTGTATGCCTCAATTTTGGTACTCAGCTTGAGACACCTGGCCCTGATTTTTCATCAGTGTTGAGACACTTCCATCTCCAGTTGAAGTCAATAGAGGCTGCAGCTGCTTATCACTTCTGGAAATCAGGCCCTAGATTTCTGAAGTTGGGCACCCAAAATGAGAGGCTGCATTTGGAAACTTTGGCCATATTATTTTAGGTGTTCTTCCAATTGTATTGTAGAGTTTCTTACTAGAAGCTGAATGAATCTATACAAGAAACACTGAGTAAATATGTCAGAGTAATATGTATGGTTTATTTTAAAGGATTGAAATATTAAATAAGTGGCAGTAAGCAAATAAAGTATTACTTAAATTCATAATTCTATCTTATATGACTTAACCATATAGAACAAATCAAAATTTTGAAATGGAATAAAGCTGAAGATAACACTATATGTGCATGCAAAAATATTAAATATGTTAGACATCTGTGAGTGACATTGACTAATGCTTCCCAGGTGCACAAATCAGCCACTCAGTCTTTATTTTTTCATCAAAAAATCAATTTAATAAAACACACAAATAGTAGTACATGTCCACAGAATTATTTCCGTGTTTAGTGTCTCAAATATGTATAGTTCAAAGCATACAATAAACTATACACGGCCTCTTTTGTCTTAAATATTGAGTTATCAATCGTTAGGCTAATCTTTTGACTGAACTGATGTAGAGAGAAAATCCAGCTGGATATTGGAGATCTTGGAGGGTATTTGTGTAGCACAAATAAGAGAACTTAGTATAAAGATTTGATGGGCCTAATTTTCAGTAAATATGTTGAAATGAACCAATATAGAAGTTGGGAACCCAAATTTCTTTGGGTATAAACACAGGGAGAAAGTTAGGTCTTAATTTATTCACACTTAATTGTTTCTGCATAGATCCAAGTGCCACTAATGAGTTGTCATTAAACTAGTTAAATCTTTATAATAATACCCAGTTTAATTTCAGCAGCTAAATACCTTAAAAGAAATGTCTTTATGCTTCAGTAGCTTCTGTGTTTGTTCCATAATTGTCTTGCACCTTACCTTAAACTATATGGCATACCATGAAGTCAGACAGGATACTAGACTGGATTGACCACTGGTCTGATCCAGTGTGACAATTCCTGTGTTCCTAAAATAGGGCTTATTCCATTTTGTGTCTCTGTGATGTATAAAGAAGGCCTGAAAGATTTGTTGTTTGTTTTTAAAAAAAGAACAAAACTTGCTTTCTCTGTTTTTTACTTTAGAAATATCAGAAACTTCAAGACTGGTCTTCCTTAGCTTTGCTAGAGGATTTCTTGCATATCTCAGCATGTATTGAAATCCCACATCTTAATTAAAGAATAGGGAAGATCAACTAGCAAAACTATCCTTTCTCTAGAATTTTAGTTATTAAAGTTAAATGATGTTAACAACAAAAACAAGTTTTAAATGGAGAGAAACAACTCAGACTATCTTTCATTCTACGTTATTTTTATGGCACATCCTATGGGCAATGGTTGAATTAGCAACTTTGAGACAGTCTTCCCTGTTCTACCTACTGTACCACATGATAATCATAGCATACCCATGGAAAGTGCCTGCCAAAGGTTAAAAATGTTCTAGTAGACTAGGATGGGGGATTGGATATATTTTTATCATTTTATTTTAAATTTGGCTTTGCTGCTTTTAATTTTGTATAGATATTAGAGGGGGAAATGTAGTTTCTAATGTAGAATAGAAAAATAACTAAATAAATGTACAATTTTAGGAGGTGGAGGCACCAGTACTACCCAAAATACCCTTACCAATTAATACTACATCACTGCCTAACTTCAGCTTTGGCTCCCTTGCCAGTACTACTGTGTCGTCATCACCAATCACTAATACACAACCAGTGATTAACAAGGTAATTTTTTACATTGTATGTACGTAAAACTTTACAGGATTATTATTGGTTTGTCTTGTTCGTTCTCTGTGTTGCGTATCAGATATGTTCTTAGTCAGGAGTTCTCGAACTGGGGGTCGGGGCCCCTCAAGGGGTCACAAGGTTATTGCATGGGGGGGGTCGCGAGCTGCCAGCCTCCATCCCAAACCCCGCTTCTCCTCCAGCATTTATAATGGTGTTAAATATATTAAAAAGTGTTTTTATTTTATAAGGGGGGGTAACACTCAGAGGCTTGCTATGTGAAAGGGGTCACCAGTACAAAAGTTTGAGAACCACTGTTCTTAGTAGTATTAAGGGGTAGGCTAAGTAGTATTAGCTTATGGCCAACTGAGTAAATGAGGGCCATTATATTCTGATGTGTTATGAGATTGCAGATTTTGATGTAGTTTCAAAAAGTTGTCAGATTAATTATTGGATGGATGAATTATTGGATAATACACCTCTACCTCGATATAACGTTATCCTCGGGAGCCAAAAAATCTTACCGTGCTATAGGTGAAACCTTGTTCTATCAAACTTTCTTTGATCCGCCGGAGTGCGCAGCCCCGCCCCCACGGAGCACTGCTTTACCGCATTATATCAGAATTCGTGTTATATCAGGTCGCGTTATATCGGGGTAGAGGTGTACTGATATATGGCTTCTGGAAGTGCTCTGGAAAGCCGGTTCTGGTTATAATATGCCCAGATTTATTCAACAGTTTAGAAGTACCATAAATGGCATTGGAAGCATCAGTAGGAAAGAAATGTCATCACAATAATTAGTGTATATAACTGCAATAAAATAAACATTAAGACTGTCTAGACACATTTTAATATTTGTGTACAGTTTTTTTTTTTAAAAAGAATCAGATACCCATTTATTTATGGAGGGGCCTGGTAAATGTTGAGTTGAATTTAAGGTTGTTTAGGTGCCTTGGCTGCATTTTTGTACCTTAACATATTTGAATATATTTTCAGCATAACCTCAACTCTGAATTTTCTGAGTTTATATCATATGGTTTGGGAATAATTCAAACATGACTTTAATATATTTTACCAAAAACTACTGATGTGTACTCTGAACCTTAATTGCATTTCATCATAGTTCTTGTCTGGGAATTATAAATCTCAAAACTAGCTTTCCCAAGTTCATTGCAGAACTCCTTATATTTTTATAGCCTTAAATAGTTACCATTTTTTCTTTCAACATATTTTCTTTTTACATAGTCTTAATTTTTTTTATTTTGAAAATTTAGATGCAACCAGCAAGTAATGCTAGCAGTCCTGTGTTCAGATTTTCATCTCCAATTGTAAAATCTACTGAGGCAGAAGTGCTACCTCCACTGTCTGTAAGTAATGCGTGTAGAAACTCAACTGTTGCTGTGGCCTTAGCAAAACATTTCAAAACAGTAAAGTGGCATTAGTGGCAAATAATGGAAAAAGGAACATAGGTTTCGATATTCAGTTGGATGCCAAATAAATTGTATGCCAGAGAATTGAAATCTGAATTTGTACTTGTGTGTTAGACTGGATTAAGATTTTTTCCTTTTGGCATTGAAAAGATTTTTTTTTTCTTTATCAGATTGGGTTTACGTTTAGTGTTCCTGTTGTGAAATCAACACAAGCTTCTGGATCCAGTGATACTCCAGTGCCACTTCTGATTAGCCCAGGTAACTAAAACTCCAGCATTTCAGACCTGAAATGTTTTATTTTTTCTAGCACTAGTTCTGGCTGATGGGCATATCCCAGCTGAATTGTCTAACCCACCATTTGCATGCTCTCAGGTGGGGATCATTTTCCACCAGATATTGGAACTAGTGTGTCACCAGGAGGAGTTTCTAGAACAACCCTCCTAACCCCTCACTCTCAACCTTTCACCTTTAATCCTATAGGCTGCTATTTTATCCTTTTGTGTTTCAGTCACAATGCCTAAGTAATGATCATTAGCGTGTTTGGTTTACCTTGAGACTTGAAATTTTATTTCTCTGACTTGTTCCTTCTGAAAGCAATAACAGTTCCCAACCGCAACCCTAAATATTTCTCTCTTCCCTGTTGCAAGGGATGTTTTTTACTTGCATAGCCAGGGTCTCTTCTGGCATAGTGTGTTATATGAAAATGCCACTGAGATGCTATCATGTAAAGCATACTTTAATTTGTGCATAAGTTATGGGGACACTCTAAATTTAAACCACACTACTGTTGGAATACTTTATATACTGTTGTTACAAGCAGCACCTAAGATTACTGTAGTGAAAGGTTATAGAGAAAAAAATCTTTTAGTTTAACTTTCTGCATTTGATAGCATTTTTTTTATATTCCGTTTCCCCTGCTAGTGGGTGTCTTTCACGCAGCAAATTTTAGAATTTAAAAAAAAAAAAAAAGAAAATCTGATTTTTAAACTACAAAAACTGGCAGGGAGACTCAAGGGCCCTGAAAGTATATTTGACTAATTTTTTTCTAAATTGACTGTTTCCGATTGTTTGTTTAAAATGATACGTCAAATCCACATCTTACACACTAAGGAATTTCAAAACACTTGCTGTGCTGTAGTTACTGCACATGAAAGTCCTGTTATTAACTTATTCCCTTCCCTTCTGAATCTTAATAGCTGTATTCCATCAAAACTGGGGTAACTTCCCAGATTTTTTAGGAACTCTTTCTAAATGTCATTTATTAAAACTGCATATTTGTGCCATCACAACTCAGGTTGTCTCACCATTTTAATGATGAAATCCTATCTTGGGGTATTTATAATTTAGCTATAGAAATGGTCTTCCCAGAACTTTGGCACATATGGCCCCAGTCTAGCAGTACAAAAACTAACAAAAAGTAATAAAAATTGATCTGACATATTAAAAAGTAGTTTACAATGCACTTTGTGTCAGATCAATCATACAAATGCTATATTTATAGCCCAAGAGACTGAAGTCTTCTATCCATAAACAGGCACAATAATAACAGTGTGACAGGCAGATTATTCTCTAAGTATAAAATGTTGGTAGCTTGAAAGCAACTCTTTTCTCTCCTTTTGAGACTTCCTCTTTCCCATTCCCTTTCTTAATTGAAGGCCCTAATAGTTTGTTTTCAATGATAGCAAGGAAGAAAGAAAATCTTCTTGGGGGAAAATTGCAACAGTAGATGTTAATACTATAGCATATAACTACAGTAAAATGAAAATCAGAATTTCTATTCTTCAGGAAATTCTGATATTTCTACATTTCTTTTCAGCCTCAAGTGGAACAAAAAGTTTAAAATATCAAAAAAAAAAAAAAAAAAAAAAAAAAAAAAAAAAAAAAAAANCCCTCGCCTAATTACACAACTAAAGAGGTAAAAAAAAAAGGGTGAAAAAGAGCAAGAGAAAAAAAAAAAGAAAACGGAAAAAAAAAAGCGAGCCCGTTACATAAAAAAAAAAAAAAAAAAAAAAAAAAAAAAAAAAAAAAGCAAAACAAAAAGTTCTGAAAAATTTATTCAGAAGTAGCAAAATGTTTTCACATATCAGCATTTTTGATCAGAACAAAATGCATTGATATTTCCAAATTGAAACCTTTTGTTTCAGTTCAGTTCAATGTTAAGTTGCATCATTTTCTGGTGCTGCATTGTCTCATTGGATTTGTAGTTTGGGTGCCTCATGCCTTCACTCTCCCTTAGGGATTGGGCTCTCTAGCCATCCTACATCTCCCATGATACATGAATAGTCATGTGATTCCCATGATGCATCATAGGGCCCAGTTACAGGAGAGATTGTTTCATCAGCATCATTGGAGAGGGAGCCTAACGCATAGGAAAGAATGGAGGCATGATAAATCCGAACTACAACTCTCATAGAGCAAAGTGGCAGGATAGGAGGATGCAGTTTAATCTTGAACTGTCTTTATAAACCAAATGTTTTGGTTCATTTCAACAAACTGAAATATTTTTATTTGGCATGAACCGACCCAAAGTGAAAAATATTTTCCTGTTGGGGAAAATAGAAATTAAAAAAAAACCAGCAAAATCAATTTTTTTCTATGAAAAATTTCAGTTTTACAGAAACTGCATTTTCTGTGTTTTTTTAAAAAAAAGTTTTTTTTTAATGGAAAATTCCCAACCAGCTCTACATCCAACCTTTCATTGTAGGAGTCCGCATTAATTTTATTATGCTTGTCAACTAAGTTGGAAGTGGGAGGTTGTGTAAGTGTTTCATGAAATTAGAAAGTAACCTTGTAATTATACATAAAAAGTTAATTGGACTTGTATAGTTCTTGTAATAATACACGCATACATAAGTTTCTGTCTTGTGTGAACATAAAATTTTAAAAATCAAATCTTGGAAAGTAGGAAGACTTTTTTGAAGAGTTTATATTTTTGGGAGGGATGGAAGAAGGAAATAACCTTTTGATTTGGTTTGAGCATGTTTCTCCATGAAAGTAGTAAACTTTCTGTTCAAGGTACCACTGCTGTAAATAGCACCAGCAATAAGAAGAAAGAAAAGGAAGAGTACGATGGCGCCTTCAAGCCTGCAAAAGTCTTGAAAGAAGGGAGTGTACTGGATCTTCTAAAAAGTCCTGGTGAGATAATGGGTTCCATTTAAAAAGAACTTACTGTAAAACCTGGACTAGTACACAGTGTTGCAGTTATAGAGAAACTTTAATTAAATAATTCATCTAAGATTAAGTTTTGCGGACAAATTGAAAACAGGCTCAGTGTTGAAATAATGAATGGTCGTCCACTGTGGTCCAGGACTCCAACATTAACTATAGAACAAAAACAAAAAATGGGTGGATGGTGTAAAGCTTTTTTACAGTGGCTTTACCACTTCTGTTTTTATGGTAGTGGAGACCTCCCCCATCCCCAGGATTCCTGTATATATCTCCTGTTGTGTGGTAAGATGATTGAGGGCTAAAAAGAGTTCGTCGAAGTAGCTAATGTAAATGTACCTGATTTTATGTTTATATTTTTCTAGACTTTACTTCTCTGAAGACACACAATCCTACAGCCACACAGCCTGTTTCAACAAGCACAGAAGTTTATACACGGCCTGCAATAAGTAATTTTTCTGCAGGTTCATTGGGATTTAGAGAGACCTCTAAACAAGCCTCATCATATTGGCGCTGTGACACATGTCTCTTACAAAACAAGGCAACAGACAACAAATGCATCACCTGTCAAGCTGCTAAAGTGCCGACAGCAGATCCTGCTAAACAGACTGGAACGTTGACTCTAAGCAGCACTGTTAAATCAACTGCTCCTGCAACAGGAACACTGGGCTTTGGAGACAAATTTAAAACAGCAGCAGGAACATGGGATTGTGATACATGTCTAGTCCAGAATAAACCTGAAGCTACAAAATGTGTGGCCTGTGAGACACCAAAGCCTGGAACAGGAGTAAAGCCTGCTCTAACATTGCCAGTGGTCACAGAAAATACAATAACAGTGACTTCCTCTCCTAGCTGCACTGAAACTACAGTCACTTTGGGGTTTGGAGACAAATTCAAAAAACCAAAGGGTTCTTGGGACTGTACAGTGTGCCTTGTGTCAAATAAGGCAGAAGACAGTAAATGTGTAGCTTGTCAATGTGAGAGACCAGGTATGATTTTTTTTTTTTTGTATTTTAGCTCTCCGTGCTTGCAAATTTACTTAAATACTTTTTAAAAAAACCCTGGTCTTTAAAAAGCATTCTATTTAATTTGAAGCTTAAAGTATAGAATACTGAATACTCTGGTTTTAAAATTGAGGATTAAGATTAATATATAAGCTCTTTAACACATCTGTCTCATGACTTGTGTGACTAAATATCTGATTCTGTTTTCTGGTTACCATTTCTTCCAAGTGTCTGCTTGTGGGCCACTGCTTTGGAACTAGCATCTGCTTCTCCTCATTGCCTGGAATGAGGTAGTTCTGCCCCAAAGGGTTACTCTTCCCTAAGCTGTAGCCCATCTTCCAGCACAAGTTGATAACTTAGTTGAACTTTTTTTGCAAGACAAATGACTCATTATCCTATGGTGCTTGTAGTACTGCATTACAGAGAGGAGAAAGAAACCACATTGTCTTGAACAGTGATTCCAAAAAGTCTTCAAAAACATATTTACAGATGTACCAATGTGTACTCAGAGAATGAAGGTAGGAATGGACTTCTAGTTTATATCCTGGCAGTGTGTCCACATTCCTTTTATGCTTAAGTAGCTATCAGTCCATTAGTAGAATGTCTCTTGACTTCTAGAGGGCAAGGGAGAGCTTCAGCTCTATATTCTTCCTTAATATAAGCACATAACTATTTTGCTATGACTGAGAAATAACAAGAATTTGTGCTGTACGTCGGGGACATATCAGTTGGAAAAGACCTAGGTGCATTGGTCGATCACTGGAGGACTATGTGGCCATGAAAAAGGCTGATGCAATCCTAGAATGCATCAGGCAAGGTATTTCCAGTAGAGACAGGGAAGTGTTATTACCATTGTACAAGGCACTTGTGAAACCTCATCTGGAATATTGTATGCAATTCATGTTTAAGAAAGATGAATTCAGAATGGAACAAAAGCAGAGCAGGGCTACTAGCATGATCAGAGGAATGGAGAACCTAACTTACAAGAGAAGTCTTAAGGGGTTTGGCTTGTTTAGCCTAACAGAACGAAGCCTGAAGGGAGATGTGATTGCTCTCCATAAATACATCAAAGGGATAAAACACCAGGGAAGGGAGGAGTTATTTAAGGGCCAGTGTTGGCATAAGAACAAATGGATATAAACTGGCCATCAAGTTTATACTTGAAATTAGACAAAGGTTTCTAACCATCAGAGGAATGAAGTTCTTTAACAGCCTTCCAAGGGGAGTAATGGGGGCATAAAACCCAACTTGTTTCAAGACTATCTTTAATGAGTTTATGGAGGTGATGGTACGATGAGGTTTCCTATAATGGCATATGGCCATTTCCTATAATGGCATATGGCGACTACTATTAGCAAATATCTCCAGTAGCCAGAGATGGGACGGTAGGTAGGGCTCTGAGTTACTACAGAGAATTGTTGGGGCACCTTTTGCAGGAATAGGCATCCACAGAAAGCAGCTAGCCCACCCTCCTGGCCTAAGTGATGGCCACCAGAAAGGCCACTCCTACAGAGAGCTAGAAAAAGGGAATCACATTAAGGGTTTGGAAGTGGGGTGGGTCTGCAGACTGCTAAACCAAGACTCCATACTGACTATTGGCTAAGGCTTAGTTTGTAGATTTTCTGTGAGCTGTAAAAATCTAGATTCTAGATTGGTGGGAAATGATGGAAAGCCCTTCCTAAAGGAGCCCTGATGGACTTTAAGGATGAGTTGTTCTAGTAATATGTCACGTGCTATTGCCAGCTGCGGCGGCTCTGCTCCTCCCCGACTCTTCGGCTCTTAAACAGAGCCGAAGAGT